>NC_044311.2:63862266-64164231 GCF_007474595.2 Lynx canadensis
ATCATGTACAGGAAATCCTTTTCTTAGATTCATGCAGGAAATTTTGGAGCTTAAGTGGTTTTGTGTCCACAATTTACTTTCAAATTGTTCAGTTATGAACACATATAGAAACAGATAAAGCCAATGTAGCAAAACACTAACTATTGGTAAATATAGATGATAGTATAGGGGTGTTTACTTTAGTATTCTTTCAAGTTTTATGTATGTGTGAAGTTTTTTCAGAAAGCAATTGAAAGTAGAAAAGAAGGAACCAGGACTGTTGGGGAGGGGCAATCTGAGTTATTGTCACCAGGTGGTGCTGGTGCTTTTCAAATAAAAGCTAAATAAAGAGCTGAACAGTCTATGTTGACAATTAATTGGATATTTATTTAGGAAAAAAGTTGGATGTGTGTGGAGGAGAACTATAAATCCAGCTTTTTAATTTTGCCAGTTTTCACTCTTGCTTGCATGATTTTATTCTACGTAACTTGAGGAATTTCTCTATACATTTTCTTTCCTCACAGTCTGCCTCTACCTGCCCCTTTCCTTTTTCAGGCCCTTATTTACTTCTTCTGCGACTACTACAATACTTCCTTATACCAGATGCCTCTGTGACCCACATTGCTGACACACTAACCTTCCTGCAGCATATCTCTCCCCTTCATTAGCTCCCCATTTCCCTACAAATAGTTTCTACTTCTCAGCAATGTGTTAAAATTTGATTATCAGTCTGCTTCCCCAGTATATCTCTCATTATTGCCTTGCATTAACTGTACTCATGGGACACCTCAATTGCTGCCGCCCCCACCCCCCGCCTTTGTTACAAATGTCACACACTTTCTTGCCCTTGGTCCTTTTGCTTGGTATGTCTCCATACCCAAGATGCCTTTCTGCCCCCTGCCAGTCAAAGTCTGATCTTATCCTCATCAAAGTCCAGATTAAATATAATTTCCTTTATATAAACCTCCCAAACATCCTATTCAGAAATATTTTTCTTCCTACAGCATTTTGTAATTTTCTTATTGAACTTATCGCATTTTGTGTTATATAATAATTATGTGTGAACACTATATTGTAAATACTTTCAAGGTTGGTGGTTCATCTTTATAGTCTCCACATTGTTTTTAGTACTATGTGGCATTCACTGAACTTCAGTGGAATTGAATTTCAGGATTATTCGAAGTTAGTTTACAGTAGGGGTGACAGTACTGACTAATCACCACCAATTGCCGGCCTTACTCTGGCTTTCATTTCACAGATACTCAATGAGGAGCCACTATAGTGAGAAACCAATCAGGATGAAGAATGTCCATGGCGTGTCAACACCCACTAACCAAAAAATTCATTAATTCAAAGTAAAATTCCCTTCAATTTAACAATATATGTCAAAACTCAAACTTTTGCATGTCATTTGATTCATTTATCCCACTTTTAGGTATGTGATAAGAATGCTCAAAGATTTGCTTTAAGAATATTTGGAAGGGCATGTTTATAAAAGATAAAAATTGGAAGCAGCCTAATTACTCCAACAACACAGTTGGTTAAACAAATTCTAATACGCTTGTACAATGGCTTACTATGGACCCATTAAAGATGATGTTAGATAATAATGTTTAGTGACATGGAAAGAGGTTACAATGTATTAAGTGGGAAAAAATTACAGAATAGTGTTGACATCACAATGCCTTTTAATGGAAGAAAAAATATGCATTGAAAAAAGACAAAATGATGGCAGAGATATTTCTAGGTTTGGAGACTGAATGTTTTCAAATTTCTTTGTTGCTATCTTTTTAAAAGTTTTACCGATTGAGCAGCAATGTTAACAAAGCAATAAGGAAAGTTCGTTTTCAAGAATTACAAAACAATTATATACTAAAATTTATTCTATTGTATACATAAAATTCAGTAATACATGAAGGAATTTCAAGCTCTAACACTATTCCTTGGGCTTCGCATAGAACCAAGGGACACTGAAGGTCAAATGATGACACAAGGGAAGACAATATTAGAAGTTAGAACAGGTAAGAAACCCAGGCAGAAAAAAAGTGAGGGCTAAGGAGTATGATTACCATGCTCTGGAACAGACAGAGTCAGGAGTGCAAGTAGGAGAACATAGAAATTAAGCAGGTACCAAGATTGTAATGTAGCAGAAAGATAACTACAGTTAGAAATCTGGGTCCGGTATTCAGTATCATTTAGTATTATTGTCTATGAGGTATGTGATTTTGAGTAAAAAATTTATATTTTTAAGGATCAGAAAATACTTTGATGGTATTTTTATTTCCATTTTACAAGTGAGTAAAATGGCCCTCAGAAAATATAAATGAAGTCCCATATACATGTAAGCTGAGGTTTCTCAACATTAGCACTTCTGGCATTTGGGGCCAGATATACTTTTGTTATGGGGAGCTGTCCCGTATGAACAGGTAAATTAGTAGGGGACAATAAGTGATGATGCCAATTTCAAAAAAAGAAAGAAAATTGCTCAGTGAGAAGGAAAGCAAGCAAGAGTGATTCTGTAGGTCATCAAGAAACTAGAAATAATATGCCATTTTACACAAAAGCTCCCTAAACACTCAGTACGTATCTTGCCAAGGAGTACTCTCCCCTGTGGGCGATTCGAGAGAACTTCAGTGTCTGTAGTTGGCAGGCATATGCCCCAAATCTATTCAAGTCGCCAAACCACCAGCAAACAGAGCATCTCATGTGAGTGATTTTATGTCCAATCTTCGTCAGAAAGGGGCCTCATATCTTTCTTGTCTATACAGAGATGGGTCCCCAGGGTGGGTGGACCTGGTTCCCAGGTTATTGTTTATATGACTCCAAGATGTAGAGATATGGAGCTGCTTATCTGCTGATTACCTCATGCTGTCCTTTGGAGTGTCAGACCCACCACTTTCTGTTCCTTCTCCCAGTCTTGGTCATCAAACCTCAACCCTTTCCACAAATAGTTGGAAAAAGGGCCAGTTTTCAATGACTTGCAGGCACACCCTCTTTCAAACATGTTCCCCTCCTTTAAAACAACAACAACAACAACAACAACTTCCTAAACATTACTTGTATCAGTTGACAGTTGAAATCTTTTACAAGGGCCAGCAGCCAGCATTGTTCACCACCTTTTTCCTTCTCTCTTACCTTACTCCCCTGTCTCTCTCCACCCTTTCTTTCTTGTTACAGCCAAGGAATAAATTAAGAAGGTGGTGGGCACCTGGGTGGCTCAGTTGGTTAAGCGTCTGACTTCGACTCAGGTCATGATTTCATAGTTCCTGGGTTTGAGCCCCATGCCGGGCTCTGTGCTGACAGCTTAGAGCCTGGAGCCTGCTTTGGATTCTGTGTCTCCCTCTCTCTGTGCCCCTTCCCTGCTCACGTTCTGTCTGTTTCTTTCTCAAAAATAAATAAACATTAAAAAAAAAAGTAGTTGGAATCTTGGAATAACATTTTTCAGAAGTTGCCAAATCTGGTATCATTGGAGGGGATAAATAAGAACTAAGGAAAACTTCTAGAAAATATATTTTGCCTGGTTTTTGTTCATATTTTCCCATAAAACATGTAGTTCTAGGCAAAGAACAATCACTGCCTTACACCTGTTTATCTATTTTTTATTTCTACAACTAGCACTCATTTTTCTCTTTAGTGGTACTTGTTATTATGAAGGATTTGTTATTGCTTGCTTGTTTGTTTGTTGGGTTTAAATCACTTCATAGGAGTTAGTATAATTATTACAATGCATGGGGAAAGACAAAACCATGAGGAGATTCACACCAGCACAGTATCCTCTGAATATGTCAAGTTTGGGTAGGAAAAGTCTACTGTGCCTTTGATTCCACTTTGAAAAAATATTTCCCAAGAGCCACCCCTCCCCTTAAACATGCCTATGTATGGTATTTCAATTAAAGTAGTGGGGAAAAGAGATAATTGAGTACATGAGTAGAAGTTGCACCCATTCCTTTCTAACTATTTATACAAGTAGTTCATTTGTATTTAGCAAAAAACAAAACAAAAGCCCCAACCCTTTATTTTTCCTCTTTCTAAATGTAATACAAGTTCATTGTGGAAAATTGAGAATATAGAGATCAATGAAATAGGAAAAAAAAAACTTGACCTGTAAACAATAAAAATTTATCTCTAATTCTGTAACAGAAAAAAACATTATTGCTATTTAATGTTATAACACATCCTTTCAGTGATGTTTATGTATATATGCCATTTAATTTTTTCTTTTTGCTTTTCTCACATGAGCAAAAAGTGGGTTTAGTGGTTAATTTTTTAAAAAGTTGAATGCATCGAGAATGTGTTTCCATGTCATTAACTATTATTTTTCAACATCATTTTTTAAAAAGTTTATTTATTTTGAGATGAAGAGTGAGAACCAGTGGGGAAGAGGCAGAGAGAAAGGGGGACAGAAGATCCAAAGCAGGGTGTGCACTGAAAGCAGAGGGTCCCATATGGGTCTCAAACTCATAAACCCTGAGATCATGATCTGAGCCGAAGTTGGACTCTTAACTGACCGAACCACCCAGGCATCCCTCAAGATCATTTTTAATAAAAGTCCAATATTCTACTGGGTGAACAGATAGTAATTTATTTAACTAATCTCCTATTGTTAAAATAGATGTATATTTAAAAAAATATATATGTATTAGTAAGCAACGTACAATAAGCATAAAGCAATATATGATATGCTTTTTAAAACACTTCTAGTGTAGGTGTATCTGTTTCCTTTTAGTCTTCATTCTAGAATCTAGTTCTGCAGTAAGACCTGACAAAATTTAAATTGTAAAACAATGGGATGTTGCCATTGATTCATTATATCTTTTACTCACTTATTCAACAAAATACTCATTGACTGCCTACTCTGTGCCAGATATTCAAGATATAATGATTAAGAATGTAGAAATAGTTCTCATTCTGAAGAAGTTTAGTTTGTGTGGGAGAGACACAATAAGTAATTACAATAAAGTAATTGGATAGGTGCCATCACAGAGGAAGTACAAACATCCAAGGGAGCATAATAGAGAGGTACTCTGGGGAAGGAGTGGTTAAGTGAAAATGTTGACATTGCATGAGAATTCTCTGTGACATATTCTCATGGTTGCAAAAGGCTTCAAATATCATTTAGTTCAAACCTCCTCTGCTACTGGAATTCTCTGTCAAGTGGTGATCTCATAACACAGGACTTTGCAGTATGGTCAGTGGATTTAGATCTGCATGTGTGATTTGGGACACATTGCTTAAAATCCCTATGCCTGCTTCCATCTGTAAAATGGGATAATAATAGTACCCACTTAAAGTTGTGGTTGTGATAGAAGATATAATATAGGCAAAGCACTTAAAAGAAGGTCTAGCACATAGTGTACATGCAATTCATGTGTACTCAGTTCGTGCAGTGGTCATGTTGATGGGGAACATTTGAATTGTAAGAAAGTCATTCTTCATGACAGGCTGAAATTGGGCCATTGTAGCTTTAAAATTTTTTTTTTTTAATGTTTGAGAAAGAGAGAGAGAGACAGCATGAGTCACGAAAGCGCAGAGAGAGAGACACACAGAATCTGAAGCAGGCTCCAGGCTCTGAGCTGTCAGGACACAGCCCAATTCGTGAATCGCAAAATCATGACCTAAAATCGTATGCTTAACCGACTGAGCCACCCAGGCGTCTCGGGCCATTTTATAGCTTTTACCTGGAAGGTGTTCTCACCTGAAAAATGGAAGAAATCTCAGGGAGGTAGATTTTGGTTCAATTTAATGAACTAGTTTTCAACATAGAGCTAAAAGAAATGGACTGCTTCAGGAGGGGTGATTAAAATAACCACACTTTTTTTTGGTTGCAGAAATTTCCTTGTATAAAATTCAAAATAGCAGATATCTGAGCTTATCTGTACTACAAATGGACTCTGAAATGCATTTGGAAAGCACGTGAACACAGACACATTAAACTTTGAATTTGTACTAAGTAACACTGTTATTGGCAAGCTCAACTCTAAATTACAGATTTGCATCAGAACATGAGCATATTATCTTGCATTTAATTCCACAAATGAATTAATATTCCCACAACATTCAGATTAAATTTGGCTCTGTAACAGAAAATTGGGAGCCACTCTCTTTTGCTGTTTTTGAATCAATCAGTATTTGTGGTGAAATTTAGATTATGGCATTGGCAATCAGAACCAGCCTTTTACCACAGACCCCTCAAATTATTTTTCCTGCAATAAAGAGACATTAAAAACAAGACAAAAGGAGCCATTTTATATATTTTTTAATAACCTTGTTTCCAAGGTTTAAGTGAAATAAATATGCCTACTGTTGAGAGAAATTCTTACCATGGGTTTCCTAGTATGAAAGTTTTATGACAAATTTTAAACTAATGGAAACAACTACGCTTTGGAACAGAATGTGAGTGGGAATTGATGAGTACTTATCAGTTTTGAACTGATTTACAATTCATGAAGCCTGTAGATGACAGAAAAGAATGACTACTGCCTGAGGCACTTTGGTGAAGGTCACAGGAGTAATTAATAGAGGTCAGCGGTGCATGAGGTTTCTGAATGGAGCCTAGCAGGAGCCTGCTGTTACTGCTGCAGTGGCCATTCGATAACAGGGAGGGGCTGATTGTGTGGCCAGTCTCATCTCTTCACATATAGTATTTTCATGTCCTTCAAGATATAATTTGTCTTGTACAACCGAGAAGTTTATTCTTTGAGGATGTTATTTACGTTGGATTATTTCTACCAAAGAACTATGAAGGGATTTACATTTGAAAATTAGAAGTGGTGTCATAGAATATATTGTGTTTTTTTCTCCTTTAAAAAATGTGTGGGTCTTCTGCTTTTAGATGAGTTTACCAACTTTGAAGGGGCAATTTTGGGGGACTCATTTGAATTCAGAACTGACTTCCCTAGTTTCCTCTTGAAATTACTTCCACTTCTCACTTCTCAGTGAAGGTCAGTATTATCTATTCAAGCCAGAGAGGCTCAAATCTGAGTCTCAAAACTGTAGTATCTCTGAGGCACCTAGGTGGTTCAGTCAGTTAAGTGTCTGACTTTGGCTCAGGTCATGATCTCACAGTTCATGGGTTCAAGCTCTACCCACCCTGGTTGGGCTCTGTGTTGACAGCTCAGCGTCTGGAGCCTACTTTGGATTCTGTGTTTCCTTCTCTCTGTGCCCCTCTCCTACCCGTGCTCTGTCTCTCAAAGATAAATAAATGTTTAAAAAAAATTATGAAAAAAGAAAAAGAAAAAAAACCTGTAGTATTTCAGAATTGGAAGGGACCTTAAAGAGTCTCTAGTCCAATCACTCATTTAACCATCATCTAATTAGGCTTAACCATTATCTTAAAGGCTTAACCATCATCTAATTTGTGATTCCTCAAGTATTTGAGCATCTATTCAATACTAGTCACAGTATTTATTCTTCTGAATAATAGTTTCTGCCAGATATTGAGCATCTCTGGAAACAAAGATTTAGTCATAACAAGATACAGCCTGCCTTAGAGACAGGAACATTTTAATATGATGTAGCAAGTACTTTGCAGAGGTAATGTAGAGAACTGAGGAAAGAGAAGAAGGGTGCCTAGCCCACAAGAGGCTCCAAGAAGGGAAGATGTCTGATTTCTGAGAGTAGGGAACACTAGAACTAAGTCTTGAAGGATGAATAGGAATGATCAGGTGACTGACAAATGTGTGTTCCAGGTAAGGAAACTGTGAGGGCAAAATCCTCGAGGGAACAAGTATATCTCTCTAAATCTTGGTTTCCTTTTCAGTAATATTGTTTACTTTATAGGAATAAAGTTGTTGTGAAGAATAAATGAGAGAATATTTATCTTTATAAAAGACATAGTGCTCACCAAGTTATTATTATTATTATTATTATTATTACAACTACTATAGTAGATCAGTGCAGACCAGATGACCCTCCAGGCCCATAATTCTTGCCTGATAAATATACAAACATATCTATAGTAGGAATGTTCCAATCTGAAATCATTTCAGAGCCTAATGCTACTAGACACTTAAATTTTTTTTTTTTTCAACGTTTATTTATTTTTGGGACAGAGAGAGACAGAGCATGAACGGGGGAGGGGCAGAGAGAGAGGGAGACACAGAATCGGAAACAGGCTCCAGGCTCTGAGCCGTCAGCACAGAGCCCGACGCGGTGCTCGAACTCACGGACCGCGAGATCGTGACCTGGCCGAAGTCGGACGCTTAACCGACTGCGCCACCCAGGCGCCCCTAGACACTTAAATCATAACAACTCCCCTCACTTTCTAAGAACCATATTGGTTTAGCTTCCCTTCGTGTTAGGTCAGGTCAACAGGAGTATACACCCAGGTTACCTGACAACTCTGTTTCCTCATGTAAAATAATTTACCACTCTGGTATTATGACCAGTGTCTTATTAGTTTGGCAGTAACACTGATTTTAACACTTAGGTCTCATAGTCCTTCCTCAATTGACTAAAGAGAGTGGTGGGTCATATCTTGCTTTCAAGATGTCAAATGCACTGGTCTTTGCTCAGATTTCAGCTGTCCTTCCATTGGATCCAAAGTTTGCCCTAATCTAAACTGGAAGAACCCTCAACTCTGAAAAAAATGGTCTCTGAGGCAAACAACAGAACAGCTCTTTAGCCATATTCTGAATGAGGATTTACATTTCTTTGGTTGGAAATGGTTATTCCAGGGGTGCCCGGATGGCATAGTTGATTAGGCATCTGACTTTGGCTCAGGTCATGATCTCACAGTTTATGAGTTCAAGCCCCATGCTGGGCTCTGTGGTGACAGCTCAGCACCTGGAGCCTGCTTCTGATTTTGTGTCTCCCTCTCTCTCTCTGCCCCTCCCCTGCTCATGCTCTGTCTCATAAATAAATAAACATTAAAAAATTATTTAATAAAAAAGAAATAGTTATTGCATTCCCATGGACAATCTTATGGTTTGAATTTCTCTCTGATGAAAATAGAGGTGGCCAACCATCTACCATTACAGCTTCCCTAGAGATTCATATACAGAAGCCATCTTTTACGAGAATACACATTGCTTTTTTAGGAGTTACACATTGCTGTATAACTTTGACCCTGAAAGTCCTGTTGACCCCAAGACATCCTGGTCTTGCTAAACCAGATGAACTGTGAGTGAACCAGGAAGACTCCTTTTGTCTTTCTAGCCTAAGGCCAAATCTGAATAGGCCTTCATTGCCTCTTTTTCAAAGCCCATACCCCATAGTTGACCTTTGAGGTAAGACCTCAAGGTTTTACCACAATGATGACAAGAAGAAGCAAGAGCAGGTGAATTGCTGAACCCCAGAGTAGTATTGGCTTTATCTCCCCACCTCCAGGCCTCTTCAGGAGAGGGGGAGCCTCTAAAAGCAGGACTCAGAACTATCCACACCAACATCCTGGAAGAGAATAAAGCTAAGGTAGCTAAGAACTGAGAGAAGGTGGAAAGAAAGCCATAACCCCCATAGAGCCCTTCATGCCAAAGCAAGGTCTTTTACCTTCTGACCCACTGAAAGCTGTATCTCCTAACAACATACCCTTAGAGTGTCCCGTCCAATGCTCCTTGAAGAGAGGATAAAAATTGTGTTGAATGGTGGTCGAGATGGGAGAGAGTAGAGGCTGGGATGGTGCTTGAACAACCCCAGAAATTGGCTTGTGCCACAAATAACTTGTAAAGGGCAAATAAAGTCATCTTACCCACTCTTGAAATTCACAGATGAGACAGAGTTCAGCATATCATGGGAGTGAAGAGCAAGGACTTTGGAGTCAAACTACCTCAATCTGAAATCCAGGTGGCCTCATACATTTACTTAGCCTTCCTTTTGCCTTAGTTTCCTTATTTTTAAAATGGTGATTATAATAACAGTAGAGTTTAGAATGGCTAAAAATGTTGGGGGGAGGAGGACATATGGTGGTGGCACAGGTTATACAACTAGGCAAATCCAGTTACAGTTGGAGATTTCAATACTTCTCTCAGTAATCAGAAACAAGTAAAGGAAAAATTATCAGTAAGAAAATAGGAGACCCGAACAACACCTGATTGACATTCATAGAACACATAGAACACAACTAGACTCCACCAGCTGATCCAATGCCAGTTATTAGAGATTTTCTTTGTGTGTAACTTCTAACTTGATAAAAAATGAAAATGTACATAATTGCAGAACCAGTAGAACAATGATTCTTGCTAGCATATATTATATGTATATATATATGTATATATATATGTATATATATATAACTCATCTCATATTTTTTCCCCTTCTGACTGCTCTATTATCTTTACATGATTTTGATACTTTCTGCTTTTGGAATGTATAGTGTGAGGGACACCTCATTCATCCCTCTCCTGCCCTGGAATGTGGATGGGCAATGGAGGATGGCAGAGATGGGAAGGAGCATCTGGAGAAGGGCACTGAATTTCCAAAAATATTTCTATGTTATTATTTGACAATAATAATGAGGTAGGAGATGACTATGGGCCTTTGGCCATGTTCTCAGGCTATTATTTGTTGTTATTTTCTTGGCTTTCACTGAACTGCTCTGATTTCATCATCATCTGTTTCTTATTCCAGCAAAGTAGGGTTAGATGATGTAATAGTTGTCTAGGACATCCAAGATTGGTTTCCCTAACTACAAAATAGGCTTTTTAGCACCAATTAAGAATAGTGGGACAAAGCAGATCCTATACACAAGGAAATGAAAGTCAAAAAAAAAAAAATAAAACAATGTGAGAAGAACATGAGATAGTGCAAGCAAATGAAGAAATCTATACTGCAGTGGATGAATCATTGTCCTGACTTCCCCTGGGTGTTGCTTGCTGAAGCCCTCCTGCTGAGATGTGCTTTTTGCAAGGCAGAATTGGAGATGAGTAAATAAGAAAGTGGTTATTCACTTTTATCACCACAGCAACCCACATGTCAGTTCAAGAAAATGCTCATGAAGAAAATTCTGTGAGGTTTTGGAATCAGAACCCAAATGACTTTCAGAATTAAAAGAATCAGAATAAGGACAGCACAATCACTTATCTGATGAAACAAGAGAAGGCCTGATGGAGATCATCTTGGCGCATTAGGAAAACAACCTCAGGGCTCCTGCTGACCCGACACTTTTCCCCGAGTACTATTAATTATAATGCATTATTAGCTAACTGCAGGCAGCGGACACCTTTTGCATGTTAACTAAAGTGCAGCAGCCATTTAGCTAGTGGGGCCTGCTCAGTCTTTAAAATTGTCTTAATCATTAGTGAATTAGTTAAACTATAACGTTAGCAGATAAAAATAATCACCCGTGTCCCTTGGGAACAAGTCTAAACTGGAACTGGTTGTCAGAGGCTCTGAATACAGACGTTCCTGACTGTGCAGATTGATGGATGACAGTCAACACAGTTCCAGACAGAGCCAGCTTCACCTTGTCTCCTCAGGGTTATGCAATATCGTGAGATCATCATTATAGGGTTGATTGCTGCTTCAGAGTGTTGTGGGTGTGTGAAAGGGCAGCGGTACCATGGCCTTTATATTCAGTTCTCAATCATTCAGAGATTGATGATGCAGTTAGCAAATTTTTGAAACTCATGTTCCTTTCAGTGCTCTTTTTGGGCCATTTCACTGATTATTAATGGCTCCACCTGGGGAGGTCTGGAAATAATGCTGAAACTCAATCAAGCCTCCTTGGCAGTTCTGGAAAGAGGTTTTGAGTGTAGCTCAGAGACTGTGAAGAGAAGCTAAAATTGTGCTTTAGGATTATCTCTGGATTTTGTTGATTGGCATATTCCTTTTCTGCTGCAAATCACCTAGAGTTAGCAGAATAAACAAGGCTTACATTGTTTGGCTTGGGTTCATGTTTTGATAATTGACCATAGCCAGAAAACATGAAAAAAAAAAAAATCTCTCCTCAAGTAACCTGAGAAGTTCATTGCCTTTTATTTTATGCAAATTTTAAAGAAACATTAAATGGTTGTTTAAAATTTTATATACAATAAAATTCACTCTTTTTGGTATAGTTCTATGCGTTTAGACAAATATATAGTCCAGGAAACCACCACTACAATCAAGATAAAGAACAGTTCTATGACTCCCCCACGGTCCCTCACGCAGCCCCTTTACAAATTAACCCTGTTCCTTTGCAAATACTACCATAATCTGATTTCTAGCCCTATCCTTTTGTCTTCTAGATATTGTATTCGTGGAATCATAGATTATGTAGCCTTTTGAGTCTTGTTTTGTTTATTTAGCCTATTATATCTGAGATTCATCCATGTTGTTGCGTGCGTTAAATTAATTAAAGGAGGCCATTAGACTGAAGTGGCTTTAATGCCTTGGCAGCCTATATGAACAGATCAAACAAAACCTAAGCCTGTAAATCCTTCAAGGGTAAGAAATCAAAATCTAAGGATGGCCAATCACAACCAGCCAACTAGGCTTTCCCAAATAAAGCAACCCTATAGCCAATCCAATAATTATTTGCTTTGTCTCTGTGTCTTCTACATGAAAGTCTTGCCCCTAGCTCCTCTTGATGGAACACTCCTAACCACATCTTTTTGGCACTTCACAATTCAAATTGATTTTTGCTTAAATAAACTCTTAAAATTTTTAATATGCCTCAGTTTAACTTTTAACACATTTTACACTCATTCTTTCTTTTTTATTGCTGAGTCGTATTCTATAGTTTCTCTATCCATTCCTCAGTTAAATGACATTTGAGCATTTCTAGTTTTTGCTGATTATGAAAAAATCCACTATAAACATTTATGCAGCATGTGTGTGTGTGTGTGTGTGTGTGTGTGTGTGTAAACATAAGTTTTTATTTCTTTTGAATAAATGTCTGAGGGTAAGATTGCTGGTTCTTATGTTAAGTATATATTTAACTCTATAAGAAACTGCCAAACTATTTTCCAAAAGGGCTCTACAATTGTGCATTCCAACCAGGAGTGAACAAGAGTTCCAGTTTTTCTGAATCCCCTCCAGCAGTTGGTATTATTAAGTAGTTTTCTTGTTATTGATTTCTAGCTTAATTTTGTAATGTTTATTTTTTATTTTTCAGAGAGACAGAGAGAGAGTGTGAGCAGAGGAGGGGCAGAGAGAGAGAGGGGGACAGAAGATCTGAAGTGGGCTCTGCACTGACAGCAGAGAGCCCGATGTGGGGCTCAAACTCATGAACCATGAGATAGCGGCCTGAGCCGAAGTCAGACACTTAACTGAGCCACCCAGTCACCCCCAGGTAAAAATTTTAAAAACAGTTACTTGTGCTTCAAAAAAATCCTGTAATTTAAGCAGAATTCATGCCATCGTCACTTTAATTTTACGTAGGAGCAAATGATTGAAACTTTAGAAGATTATGTAACCTACCCAGAATGACTCATCTGATAACTTAATAATCAACGCTGAACATTGGAGTGCAGTTGGTTTACTGGGGTTAGTCCAGGTACCAATTATCCCCTGGATTCCTGCTCAGGGTGTGAGCTCACCTAGCACTTTCTCTGCTGAAAAGGGACAGTTCATTTGATACAAGCAACCTCAAGTTTTCTACTCTTTGTCCCCAAATATCTCCATATCTTTATTCATTTTTTATTTTTCTCTCACCTTTCTGTCTCCTCCTTTTTAATATCACTACCTGTGATTTTTGTAACAAACTTTCCCACTCTTTGCTTATCCTCCTCTTCCTCTTCCTAAAAGCCTTTCTCTATTTTTCTTTTTCTTTAGTCTATAAACACATTCACACACTTCCCATTATAATAAAACCTGATTGTTTTTCAAATTGCAGACCCATTTCTCTTCTTTTTCTCACCATCTATTTCTAAAAGAAGGTTGACTTCCCCACATTTATTTTTATCCTGTTACAAACATAATATACATGCACAATGAAGATGATTTGGACCACACACACATTGTCTGAAATCCTACCACCCAAGGATAACCACTAACCTCTGTTAACATTGTTCTGTCTCCTTCTCTCCCTCTCTCCCTCCTCACCCATCTCCCTCTCTTTCTACCCATTTTTACTTTCTTGATCTCTCTCATTTGTCTAAAACATATTGTGTATATATAATCTCATCTACTTTTGTGCTATATAGCTTTTTGAAGGTCGATTTAATATTTTAAATTAAAATGTTATTTAATTTTTATAAAAGAATGCATGCCTATGATTCAAAGGTCAATAATAGTACAAAGTTTATATTAAAAATATTTAAAAAACTACAAAACATAGTTTCTTGCCCCATTCGTCTCCACCCACAAATCTCCTTGTAGATGAACACTTGAAAAGTTTTTAAATATCCCTGAGAGCATTAATGTTCATGTTCTAATTCATGTGCTATATTGTTCAGGGTCCCAGCAGAAAAAGAGATGATTAAAGAAGTTTAATGAAGAGATGATTTACAAAGGAGGAGGGATGGTAAAGCACCGGGACTTGTATTAGTGGAACTAATAATAGTAGGACACCATTACCAACTCTAGGATTTAGAGGGGCAGTGCCAAAGGAATGATTACCAGACAACAATAAGAACAGTAGCTGGAGGAGAGGGCCCACCTTGCAGGATCTGTGACCATAGGTGGAGGAATGCAGACACTGCCCAGCCAAGGGTGGGCAGATGGAAGCTGCAGGAACCAATAGTCTGCTTTCTACTGCTTCTGTCCTCCCATTTCCCCCAGTACGTCCCCTTAAGCAAATCCAACTAGAAGCTAAAAATAAGGAACCCAGATGAGCAATGGTGTGAAGAGACCAGTCTCCTGAGGCACAGGTTAGAAAGGGTTACAACAGATCTGCAAGAGCACAGGGAAAATTACCAGCACTTGGCTTATGCTAATATTTTTTTGCTTTATGGATTTATGTGTTGACAACTTACTATGATAATAATTGAGCTTTTTTTCCTCACACTTGCTCACCTTCTCTGTCCATATGCCTTGTGATGTAGTACCTTGTAAATTTAACTTGGAAACAAAAATTGTAACAATATCCAGTTTTACATAATTATGGAAGCAATTATTCACTGCCAAACCAAATAGTGTACTATGATGTTTCCTTTTTATGCCATTCCCTACCCTACTCTCTTTCCAGGAATTCATAATTGCCCCATATCTTCATTTTTTAGTTTTCTATGTGTTTGTCACTTTTTTCCCTTAGTGTTCCAAATTTTTCTTCATATGGCCAAATGCATCAGAGAATCTTCTGGTTTTATTTTCCCCCGGAATGTTCTTTTCCTTACTTCACTTTGAATGAGTTGCTTTCTTGGCCCTGATGCTAGCTGTCCACCCATGACTTTTGTCCTGAGATTTATCTTTCTTTCTTCTCTTTTGCTGAATTCCACGTCTTACTCTTTCTCTTGGTTTTCTTCTTTGTTTTGTAGACTACACCATCTATGTGTTTCATGAGAGAAGGTGCAGAAAAGATAATATTTTGAGTCGTGCATTTCTGGAAATATCTTTATTTTACTTTCTCACTCAATGGGTAATATGTCTGGGGATGGAATTCTAGGTTGAAAATCATTGTCCTTCAGAATTTTACAGGCCTTGCTCCACAGCCTTTTAGCTTCCATAGTTGCTGTTCACATATCACATGCTGTTATGACTCTTGTTCCTTTGTGTGTGACCTGTATTTCCCTTCCAGATGCTTTAATATGTACTCTTAATCTCTGGTGTTTGGAAATTTCATGGTGAAATTTTGGGTTTTGTTGATTGTATTTGACACAAAATGAACAATCTCATCTTGTATTTCAGCTCAGCAAATTTTCAGTATAAGTTATCTTTAATAAGTTTTTCCCTCTATTTTGTTTTTTCCTCTTTTGAACTCCTGTTGTTTGGAGTCTGGATCATCTGATTCCCTAAGTTTTATTCTGCACCCTGCTCCAACCCCAACATTTAGTTCCTGAATAACTTGTAATAATTGTTTTCAAAGTTTCATGTTTTAGCTCTTATTATGGGCCAAAATATACACTTTTGTGCCCAATAACGTGCCTACTGTGCATTAAGCCAGTTCTTCTTTCCAAATACCTCTTTCATAATCAACCTTCTCAATAGATCCCAACTCTCACTATGTTGCATTGTCCCAGAGTGTTAAGATTTTAGAGGTGCCAAACAAAAAAATATTTGGGAATAATTTTTAGTTATGAAGCCTACCTTAATTAAGGTGGCATAAGAAATAGTATATTTTGGCCCAACTTAGAATATTTTGAATTCAGGCTTTGTAGGACAAGATAATGACCACCTTTGTTTAGCAGAACTTACCTAATTATTTTCAAAGTGTATTGCTCCTGAGGGAATGACCCATAAAAGTAAAGAAAGTAAAACATCTGTGAGAAATGCCGGAGACAGACTTATGGCAAGTATCCATGCCTAATCTCTATTTACCTGTGGAAGTACTGGAATTCAAACATGAGATGGCTGTCACAGGAAAAAGTATGAAAGTACTTATGGGAAGTGAAAAATTAAGTCAAATAGAAAGTAAATCTGATTTGGAAAATTAGTTTGACAATGAAAATTGAAATTTGCCCATTAGGTTATGTTAGATATTTTCCGTGAGTTGAACAAGCTCATAAGCCAAATCCAAGTTCTAATGGTTTGATGTATATAAGGCATGTGACAAAACAGAGAAATTTTGTTATGTATGTGAAAATATGTAAAATTAGTATTTCAATTCTCCTAACCCTTTCTCAGTATATCAGATTAAGCAAGTTGCCTTTAAGTGAAAGATTCAATGGTATTATTAATAGTCTTTTGTTAAAACCTTTTTGGTTTTACTGCCCACAAACTAAATGAGGAATGACTGTAACAACTGGATAACAAATCCTTACACAATATAATTTGTTTGATTTCAACAAAATTAAAGAATGTTCAACTAAGCTGTTAGCTGGTTATTAAAATTTCTTTTTGCGATCAATTTTTATGTGCTTTTTGGCTATAATTTGGAAATAGTTTATGGAATAAATGTTCTATTCCTATATTATTATTTATGAAAACAAAATTTTAATATATCAGTAATAACACAGTAATATCAGTATTTATGCTGATCACTCTTTAATTTTAGCTGTATGAAATATCCATCCATTAATATTTAACTGATTGAAAAATAACTCCTGCTCTTCACTGAGATGAAATTTAAATTAATGATTTTAAAAATTAGTAATTCTATCAAAATCTGCAACACAGGTTTTTTTTTTTCATCATTTGTGTACCACTAACAACAATAAATGTTAACACAATCCAGAAAAAAATGTTAAACGTTTGGACCTTTATACACATGGAACATTTTTTTTCTTTTTAAATTTTATTTAAATTCTAGTTAGTTAACTTTCAGTGCAATATTGGTTTGAGTGATTCATCTCTTACATATAATACCTGGTGCTCAGTATAACAAGTGCCCTCCTTAATACCCATAATCCATCTAGCTCACCCCCCATCCACCTCTCTCCATCAACCCTCAGTTTGTTCTCTATCATGAAGAGTCTCTTATGGTTTGTTTTCCCCCTCTCTCTCTTTTTCCCATTCCCATGTGTTCATCTGTTTTGTTTCCTAAATTCCACATATGAGTGAAATAATATGGAATTTGCCTTTCTTTAACTGACTTGTACACTCTAGCTCCATCCATGTCCTTGCAAATGTTAAGATTCCAATTTTTTCATGGCTGAGTAATATTCCATTGTGTGTGTGTGTGTGTGTGTGTGTGTGTGTATGTATATGTATATATATGTATACATATATACACCACATATTCTTTATCCATTCATCAGTTGGACACTTGGGCTTTTTCCATAGACATGGGACATTTTTGAACATAAAAATTCAAATTATAGATATTTTTGTTGCAGAAACTCACAATAGAATCATCAGAGTTATTTTAAAGCATACAAATTTATTATTTGGGATGAAATTCTTTGGAGGAAATGAGGAAATACGAGAATAGAGAAGAATGCAGTAAAATTTCCAACTGTTAATATATATGTATATATATATATGTATGTATGTATATTTTAGAGAGAGAGAGGGTGTGCCTGAATGTGCATGGAGCAGAGTGGCAGAGAGAGAATCTTAAGCAGTTGCCACACTCAGCATGGAGCACGATGCCGGGCTTGACCCCATGTCCCTGGGATAATGACCTGAGCTGAAATCAAGAGTCAGACACTCTACTGACTGAGCCACCCAGGCACCCCATATGTATGTGTATATATATATTTTAATGGTTGTGGTAACCAATTACTATGGTATTTAAATTCCATTGGATAAATAGAGGAAAGAAATTTTTAAAAAATTGTTTTTAAGTTTCTTTATACTGAGAGAGAGACAGAGAGAGCAAGTGGGGGAGGGGCAGAGAGAGAGGGAGAAAGAGAATCCCAAGCAGGCTTTGCACTGTCAGCCCAGAGCCTGATGCGGGGCTTGAACTGGGAGATCATGACTTGAGCTGAAATCAAGAGTCTGATACTTAGCCAACGGAGCCACCCAGGTACCCTAAGCAGAACAATTTTTAAATATCAATATATACTATATTTTAAAAAATTACATCCTTTGCAGCTATTTAAACAAAACTTTTATATATCAACTTAAAAATGTAGTAACCACTATAGTTGTTTTCTGTTTTCTCCTTTTTACTGTATTTGTTTTCAACTTTTATCCCTTTTATGAGAAGGCAAGTAATTGAGGATATGGACCTTTTTTTCCAAATTTTGTGTCTTTCACAAAATTTTAACAAAGTGTCTTATTCATAGTGAGAGCTCAACTAAATATTTACTGAATAAAATTATTTTTATTTTATCAAAGGGAGTTATTTCTCTTCAATTATTTTTACCTAGCCTTCAGGTTAGTTTTTCCTACCAATGATAATAGAAACAACTGCCTAGCGGAAATAAAATTTGGATTTGAAAAGTAACTCACAGGGGTGCCTGGGTGGCTCAGCCGGTTGAGTGTCCAACTCTTGATTTCAGCTTGGGTCAGGGTCCCAGTGTTGTGGGATTGAGCCCTGCATCGGACTCCATGCTGAGTATGGACCTACTACTTAAGATTCTCTCTTTCTCTCTCTCTCTCTCTCTCTCTCTCTCTCTCTCTCTCTCTCTGCCTCCACCCCAGCTTGTGTGCTCTCTAAAAAACTAAAATAAAAAAATAAATAAATGAAAAAAAGTAACTCACATATTATCTTTAAAATGAGAATAGGAACAATATTGTGAGAAGGAAACAGGATATACAGAAAAACCAATATTTATTTTCTTAAATGTAGTTATTTTTAATATAAAAGGAAGCAACACTAAGCATTCAGAAATGTATTCACTGACATAAAACTCTAGTGGATATATACCCCTAACTACAAGTCTCTTTTCACTATGATTCTTTCTAATGTGCACCGAATTAGAAAGCAGTAAAAACACCAGCAGATGGCTGGAGTGGTCATGGATAGAATTATAAAGAAAAATATATATTCTTTTATCCTTTACTCAACACCTCTGCTTAGGACACCCATAAACACAAGATATCGCCTAATGTTGCCTTATTTCCTGCATGTGTTTGTTTTAATAAGCTAGCCAGAAGTAGCTTATGCACGCACACAGGTTTACGTGTACATACAACAGTTTTGCAATTTTTGAGGTTTACCAAGAAGGTTTGGTCTTGTCCTGTGATTATAATCTTGCTGAATTACATTTAAATAGACAGCATTTTACTGTGTACTTGGTATTATCCAAGACATAATATTACAGTGACCTCTTAAAAAATAACATAACTTAGGCAAAATCAAACTTTAAAAATACAATAAAAACTCATAACCAACTTAGAAATGTTGTTTGGGTTTAGGACTTAGAATAGCCTAATATCTCCCCTAATTTTTACCATTCCCCTGTCATTGTAAGATTGTTGCTTGAAGTAAGAAAATATTATCTTGAATTTATAAAATTTCTTATATTCAAAAGATACATTTGGGGGAAAACTTTAAAAAAAGAAAGGAAAAATTTGGAACTATCTTGTATACAACAAACTTTTACCTTAGCAGTATCTTTATGAATACTAATTCTAGGTAACATTTGTTGAGCACCTCCTGTGTAGCAGGAACTCTACTACAATGCTCACAGCTCTCTGAGGTAGGTAATACTGCTGTGTCCATTTTACAAGAGAGGCCTCCACGTCAAGGTTCATGCATGGCGAAAGGCACAGATGGGAATATTCATACCCTGGTCTTCCTGAACTGCTTATTAGACTGTGAGCTTCTGGAGGAGGAGGCGGGCAGTGTCTTAGTGTATCTCAGCCCCATCACAGTGTTGACTGCATAGAGGAGAAAGTTAGAGAAGTCCCTTTCACTGAGGTGATGGCAGTGGGCAATAGCTAGGAGAGTGGCCAGACCAAGAATTGCAATCATGCTTCTAACAGGCTAAGAGAAAAGTCACATTTGTTAGGACGTTAGGGTATGAAAACACTTCCACAAACGTCATAGACTACTATGAAAATTAAATGTTCAAACTCATAGCTAATTCCCTTGGATTCTATCTAGTTAATCAGGGCCAATTTTAGTATTTGTTATGAGGTATCCCATTGAAGACCTAGGAGTTTCTATTATGTGAAGGTAGTTCCTTTGTCCGGCTGCAACGCTTTTACTGCTCATTACTTGACATTAAGGTTTCTTTTCAACACACTTGTATCTCTGCAAGGAAAAAAATAAGGAAGGGAAACATTGTAAATTACTTTAGTTTCTCTGAGGCAGAAAACTTCAGGCTCTGAATTTCTGGTGTTTATGTGTCAGTTGAAATAACCAATTAGAAGTTAAAAGTGATCTTTTGGGTTCTTCATTTAAACTTAACTTTTCTTAGTAAATGAGATCAGGAATAGCAATTTGATTAAATCACACTCATCACCTAGAAAAATGTTAAATTTCTTTATCAGTGTAACTTTGGGCTTCTCAAAGACCACCAACAAGAGGACAGACAAGAGCCACACAAGAGCCATTCCCCTGATCCTGCCCTGTTCAGAGTCCCCATATTTTTACCTAGATTCACAAGTTAGTACAAAAATCTTTTGAAATATTTAAGCTCTCTTTAACTGTATCCTGAAGACTTAAGTAAAAATAATTTATTCCAAATTGGCCCAAAGGGAATAAAAAGCAAAGTGAAAAGAAATAATTTTATGTTGTTTGGACTGCCAAATTATGTAAAAAGTAAACAACTTAGGGAAAAAAACCAAAACCAAAAAACTAGTGTTCTGCATTTTTTTTCCCTCCACTCATAAAAAGTACTCTAAAAAAGTGCCTTTCTTTTAAGCACATTAAAGCAAACATTGAAAGGATTGACTCAGTACTCCACGTTGTGGGGAAAACAGCCTGGAGATATTTTAGCTGCCTGCTAAGCCTTTGGTATCCATCAGAACTGTATTTCCATAGTTGTGAAACTGACTGTAAGTGAAAGTCTGTTTAATCATCTGTGTATTTCCAATTTGCCTACATAGGTAAAAGCACTTAGGACAGTGCCTGGCACATAGATAGTACATAGTAAATGTTAGCAATAGCAATAGAATAGCTGAGATAGCATCCATAGATTGCCATGACAAAGAAGAAACATCAAGAGGGATGATCATCTAACCAGAAATGTAAATAGGGATTTTGATGAAGTCTGAAACTGAACATTCAGGAAGTTTCAGAAGCCCCCATTGAGGAATCCTCCAACCTCCTCTTTCACCTTGTCTTGAAACATAATTCAGAAAATCCTTTTTAACAAACAGAGCAAACCTTTATTTCAAATTTCCCTTAGGCTGCTGTAACGTATTTAGCATTTGAGGAGATACAAAAATGCCCAACTTAATCACTATTTGGATGTATTTTATAAAAACACAGCTCAGAAAACCAGGCTGTGTTCAATATTAAAAGCAAACCAAAATATAGCTCCAAGGATTGAACCAGCAAAGAATTAACATAGTTTATAATAGTAATATTAACTGATAACCCAGGCTACATGACCAATAAACTCTTTTCAAGTGTTTAATCTTACAAAAAATCAAGCCAAGGAACTAATGTTTTTCCCTGAGTTCTGAAAGATTTGGTAAGCCTACCAAAAATAAAAGTTTTTCTTTACGCACATATCTTAATATATTCACAAACCATTCCACATGAAAATACAAAATAAAACATTAAACAATATAAATTCAACACGCAAGAAAAAAAGCTGAGTGGGAGAAAAGGAAAAGTTATCAATTTTAACATGGACCTTATTGCCACTAGCCAAATCTTTAGTATGAGGTCCATAGGTAAGAAAATTCCAACATAATCATATGCAAATGTGTAAATTAGTTGCATCTTCAGGTTTCTAGCTACACGTTTAATGAAGCATTAACGTGATATATTGAAACAGCTTTCATTTCAGGAGAACCTTGTTATAAAAAATAGAACTGGGGGAATACCTGAGTGGCTAAGTCAGTTAAGCATCCGACTCTTGATTTTGGCTCATGTCACAATTTCACAGTTGTGAGATTGAGCCCCACGCTGGGCTCCGTGCTGAGTGCAGAGCCTGCTTAAGATTCTCTCTCTTTCTTCCCCTCCCCAGCACCCCCTCTTAAAAAAAAAAAGAGTAGAGCTAGCAACATTAGAATGTACTTGCCCTTTGGGAGAGCAAAATGAGCTAGACTTTTGGTTTACTTAATTACAGAGTCTTACTATCAAAAATAGATGCTCTAACTTAAAAAAATACTTTTTTTGGTAATATTTGATGACATTACTGAGAAGAACCCAGAAACGTTCTCTAAAAAAGAAAACAATCCTTCAAGATGTAGATATAACATTCTCAAAGAACTGTCATTTAAAAACACACAACCTCCTTTCTATTCCTTTTTATGTCCCAAATCAGATAATCTTTACACAGTCTCTGAGGCTCCAAGGAATTCCATTTCCACGGCGGCTTTGGGCGCTTGGGCTGAGCCACTCTTCTTTCGGAATTCTGCCGCGATTTCCTCAAAGGACTTTCCTTTGGTTTCCGGAACTTTGAAAAATGTAAACAGAGTAAAGGCCAGGACCACTCCAGCGAAGAGGAAAAACACATAAGGTCCACAGAACTTCTGCACAGAGAACAAATAGAGTTCCAATTAGCCGTCGTTCTACTCCACTGTTCAGCAAATCTGCACAATATTAGGCTGCTTACCGCAATGTACTGGAAACACAGAGCTACAATGAAATTGCAGGTCCAGTTGCTGAATGCAGCTATTGCTAAAGCAGCAGGCCGCGGTCCTTGACTAAAGAACTCCGCCACCATGAACCAGGGGATGGGGCCTGGCCCAATTTCAAAGAAACTGACAAAGAGGAAGATGGCTACCATGCTCACGTAACTCATCCAAGCCAACTTATTCTGAGGAATAAACAAAAAGAGTGGAACTGGGATTATTGGCAGCTTCTTCCTTTAAGTAGGCTCTCATTGAGTTCAGAGGTGACATAGCTCTCTTCTAGATATGTTTATGTGCAAATAACTACAAATTATTCTAGTCTGACACAAGTTTATTCTAGTCTGAGTCGTGCTTAAATCTTTTGAACTCTGTTATAGGAAATCCTCGGGATTAGGACTCTATATGACTCTCAGTCACTCTTTTCCTGTGAAAGAGGCAAGGCAAGAATCTATTGACCTTTGCTCCTATTCATATCAATGTTGCCAGATGGAATGCATTACCCTCCATGAAGTGGTGGATGAGTGTGCTAGGTTGGAGAGGTCCTGGGACTTGTCCTAGGTCACACAGGTAGCCAAGTGGCAGAGCCAGTGTTAGAACCCGATTGGGGCTGACCCCACAGACTATGCTCTGACCATTTTGCGACACTGCCTCCCTTGGTAACAAGTGCAATAATAAATTGCAAGTAATGTGATGTTGAAGTCTTTAAACCTAAAACACTAGTTCCCTTTTTCTTTACTTTCCTCCTTTGCATTATATGCTGTTCCTCTGGCTTTATTTCCTAAGTCAATCTCAAATGTTTTGACATGCAAAACACTTTGACCTGGAGCATAGAAGTGCTATCATATGGTAACCAAAAATCTCAGGACCAAAATCTACACTTACCAGTAGTATAAGTCCCACGGACATGAAGATAGCACAGACAAACATCCCACTCATTCCTATTAGAAACAGGGAGCGTCGCCCTGCCTTCTCCACAAGGAATACCTAGGAAGGTTTCAAAACATACTGAATTAAATGGTTTTTATGGCCAAAGAGGTCGTTTTAGTTTATACAGCTGGAAACAGGCAGTTCTGTAATCCCATTTTTACAGATGTGGAACTGAGTGGGGGTAGTGACTCTTGCCTGAGGTGGCAGAACTGGTCTCAGTGAGCAGAAGTAATTACCAGATACCAGCTTCACTCAGTCACATTGCTTTCAACAGGCGATTCTGGAGAAAGAGCCATGGCCTTACCATCACTCTACAATTATCACTTGAATACAGTATTAAGAGGCTGTACCTCTCGGATCTCTTCCAGTAGATTTCTTATACATTTAAAATGACACTACATAAAAAAATGACACTAACTTAGCTTTTGATAATTATCCTGTTACAAGTACAAGGTTTTGTGCACTGCAGACACCTGAAATCATGTAACTGTTGGGTTGCCAACCATTCTTATCCAACTTTCTCACTGCTAATAAAGTCAAATTATGGTCATTCACGTGGCAACTCACAGAATTTGATCACTTTACCAATTAGTCAGATCTGCATTTTTCTGGTGTCCCTAAATGTATTTGGTGCTGGAAGTGAATTATCTATTTGAAAAGATAAGACTTCAAAGCAAAAGCTTAAAGTGCTTTCTTATCCTAATTCAGGAGATGTGTCATTGATACCTTTGGGTCTGTGGACCTTTGCAATTAATGGTTAAGATTTACAATTAGCCAAGACCAATATTTGTTAAATAGACTCGTCTTCTTGGAATACTGCCAAGGTTGGTGAATCACACACAAAAAACTATGTCATAATTTCTCACTTCGATGACTAAATTGGCTCGGCTCATAAATCTATCAGGAAATCTATAGCAATCCAATACCCTTGAGCTCTGGCTCTGAAAATACCTGAGAAACATTTGTTTTCACCTATAGCAAAAACCCCTTTCATTTCAGAGGCATTGCATCTTCAGGTTTCAAATCACTTCAGGGTAATGAGCAAAGAGCCCATGTTTACTGTTGAAAAGGTAATAGGAGAAACAAATCTTTTCCAAGTTCATAACATTTCTCTATGTAATTTGATTCTGTCAGTATAACTTTCCAAGTTGACTTGATGACACCATGTCAAAGCTATCAAGAAAATAGAAGCATTTCTTCAAGAATGAGGGCTTTTACTATGTTTCTGCTGTTTCTGAACAATTATTACTAATAGGATAATAAATTCTAAAACCACATGCCTTGGAAACTGAGTTGGACTCATTTCTTGAGGCTAGGTGAGCAGTTGGGGAGGAGTGTGGCCCAGGGTGAGACTTGGTCAGGGGTTAGAGATGTTTGCCTAACCAGAACCTTTGTCTTTGCCCAAGACAATGTGTGTCACACAGGTCCTGGATGCCTCCTTGGAGTTTAGTAGCCACTGCTTCTCCTCTAGATCCATCTGTCTCCCCATTCCCTCCACAATTCTTCCTGTTTTGTTTTCTCTCAACATTATAGGCCCTCTTCTCCCGGCCCATTAGTGTGGAAGAAAATATGGAATGTGGAAGCATAATTCAGCATGGGGTTAGGAAAATCTTTCTTTTCCCAAATACTCATTCAAGAGAAAAAAATTGTTTGATTATGTCCCTTCCAAGTCAATGAAACATTAATATCCTATCAGTGCATATTCCTACGTGCATATCTTTATTTGAAAGGATACACATTGGTTAATTTGGGGGAGAGGAATTGGGTGACTTAGGGACTATCCTTTTTGTACTTTTTCTGCCTTAAAACAACTTTCCAAAAATACATGTAATTAAAAAATTTAGCCCTGGAGGGTTAATTAGGTAGCTGATTAAAGCTTATTTTTAAAATTATGTCACTCATCTGTTCAAAATCTTTCACAGAATAAAAGGATAAACTCTCAGAGGGTATATTCAGAATAGTCAGGATACTTTTCAAGGCAACAAGCAACTCCTCCTATTCCAACTGGATTGGTGGGGAGGGGAGACAAAAATGAAATTCTGCAGTAGTTTCCTTATTAGGCATTTAGAGTTTTGGTTACTCAATTTTGACAACCTGATGCTTTACATAGCAAATCCTGTTACATATAAAATGTTTTAAGCATAATCTCTATATTAAAAAAAATATTTTGAAGTGGGGCTTGTAACAAACATAGCTCAGGAGACAAAAGAATGTGAGTAGTCCCTTGGATCACATCCCAATAGCAGACCTTCATCGATTTCAAGTGGCCTTTTGGCTCGAACAGGCATTATCATGAAAGGCATGTCTACAGAACTGCTGGTATTCCCTTGTTATCTGTTCTCTTTCCTCTTTCCAAGGTCCAGCACTGTTTAATGTAGTCTGGACAAATCTGTTTTTTGATCTAGGCAACCGGGCTGTAATTTATTGACCATTCTAAGGTAATAGTTAAAAGTCCATGTGCAGAGAAAGAAAAACAACTGACTAAAGTATATTGAGTACAGACAGCATTGTGACCAACATTGAAAAGCATGAACTTTTTGAATATCCTGCATTTGAAGATAAAAATAAGCCCAATTGTCCTCATCTTAGAATGAATTACATGAGTTGGGAAGTTTGGGGAGTTTTTTGTTGTTTGTTTACGTTAATTCTTCAATTGTTTATGTTATATATCATTGTCAAGATATTGAATCAGTCCTTATATAAGGTACTTGGTCTTAAGTGGACTATATCACTTTTTCCCCTTGTCAGAAAAAAATAATAATAACATTTCAAAAATAGTAACATTTCAAATTATACCACTTCTACTTCGTCTCTCATAATATCACAGACTTTTATGCATCACCTCATCACCGGAAGTTATGGCCTTGTGAGCTCTCTGGAAACTCTGCCCAATAGCCAAATATCATAGGAATTTGCTGAGGCTGTTTAATTCTGTTACAGACAGATATATCTATTGCAGAAGACCTTTTTTTTTTTTTTTTTTTTTTTTTAAGTATTTTCCCCAGGGCATCAGGATAAAAAAAAGAATTTCAACCACGGGAAGAGAGGAGCCCAGGTAAAAGACCCGATATTGATAGAAATGACAGACTGTCACCAATCCCAATAGATTTAAGTACAGAGCAAAGGAGGACTACAGGTGTTTTTACAAGGAGGAAGTCCTCTGTGTCCCAAGTGAGTTATTAATTCACAAACGAGTGACTAACTGGCATCCCTACTCTGGGGATAACCAGTGATCCACCTGCTCGGTTATACTTGGTGGTTCATTATTTGCAGAAAGGACTCTTCTTGTGACTCACTTGGTTCTCTGCATCTATAGAACAATAAGTGATTGGTCACTTTTGGATTACAAGGTTCTCCCCTCTCCCATTTCTGAACTGAGAAACAAGCAGCATACTTATCTAGGGTATGAACTCACAGAGATAGCAGTGAAAACCATGTTGACGGCACCAACTCCAATGGTTGCATAAACAGGTTGGCTGATTCCAGCAGTCTGAAAAATGCTGGTTGAGTAGTAAAATATCTGTAAAGTAATAACAGTTTAGCCTTAATCAAGAATCCTGGCACTAATGGCTTGAAAGCAAGAAATATTTTAAGCTGTTTAGTTTTAGTTGTTTCTATGGAACCATGGTCCCTACAATGCCCTAAAGATTTTGTCTGTCCTCTCCTTCCGGGCGATGAGAAGCCACTATCAATCTTTAGTATTTAAAACTCCTGATTGCTTAAAGTTCTCTTTAAATTTAGCTGAAAACTCTGAATCTGCATTTTCTTTTTATATGTACTTAAAATTTTAAACTTTTTGTTAAGGTATAAAATACCTACAAAAAATGTACACATAGCATAAGTATACAGATCAATTAATTTTCACAAACTGAACACACCTGTGTAAGCAGCACACATATAAAGATATAAATCATGTCTAGTCCTCCAGAAGCTCCCAGAATGTCCCCCTATTCTCCCAAGGAAATGCTTCAGCTTCTAATATCATGATAAATTTCACCTAGTCTTGTACTTGCCATAACTGGAATCACACTGTGTGAATTATTTGTTATCTGGCTTCAACATTACCTTTGTGAGGATCATCCATATGGTTATGTGTGCTTGCACAGTGTTGATTATCATTGCTTAGTACTTTGTTGTATTAATATACCACTATTTATTACCCAATCTAGTACTGATGGGTATTTAGGTAGTTGTCATTGGCGATTGCGAAGGGTGCTGTTGTGAACGTTCTAGTATAATCCTTTTGGTGAAAGACGTACATATTTATGCCTGGGGATAGAATTGCTGGACCATAGTGTATGCATGTGCTCACCTTTACAGATACTGGCAAACAATTTTCCAACTGACACTCTCACCCATGTGTGTAAGAATTCTGGTTGCTACCACGTTTAATCCAACATTTTTCACTAATCCTCAGTGGACATGGAGAAATCTTCACAATCTCTCTAATAGCCTTTCTTACTAATTATGTTTTTATGTTTATAGCGGTCTTGTTTAGGCCATTCTGTCATTCTGTCATCCTCTCTCACTGCTTCCCCGGTTAACCTGTCCTGCTGGCTGGCACCTCTTCCTGCGGGTGGGGCTGATAGAGGAGAACTGTACCCACTGTGTTCAGTGAGGAGCGGCTTACAGCACACTAGACACTATCCCACATTTGTAGGCTGCCCAACAGCTTCGGCTCACATTTCCTGGATGCCTCTAAGTCAGGCATGGGGATAGTAACTAAAGAAGGAAGGTTTGGAGATATTAAATATTGCGCCTCTGGATATATACAGGCAGAACTGAGAGAAAGCCTACAAAATTGGTCTCCAAACCCCAAAGGTTTATAGAGTATTAGATTAAAATGAACATCACTGACCCCTTAAAGGAGAACAGAGATGACAGAAGAGCAGTATTCAGCTTGTTGAGTGAGGTTCAGGCCTCCTTTTCTTCAACTGATGAGAATTACTATCTTTCCTTCTTCCAAGGCTCTGCCCATCCATCAGTCACCCTCAAAGTGTCCCCTGTGGATCTGTGATTGGCTCATTAAAGAGGAAACCCAAACAGCATTTTTAAAAGCAATAAAAGGGGTAAGTGATTTTCTGTATCTCGTTTTTTTAACAAATGCTTAATTATTTTCTTCTAGTAGTTAATTGCCAGTAGAATAATTTTAGTTTGCATAATGCAATGATTTCAGTTCAAAACCTAAAAGCTAGCTAGTTTAATATTCAGTATGTTTTTCAATCATGTCTTATCTACTACCCTCACTCACCCATATCATATCAGTTCACTCTATTGTTTATTTTGTATGCTGTCTCCATAAATAGAGTGAAAGTTTCTTGGATGACAGGGAATTTCTTTGCACCTGGCTACCTGGTATACTTCATTTAAATAGATAAAGGGAACCACAGGCTCCTTTTTCCTAAGCCATCAGAAATCCTAAATTTGGTTCTCAAGTCTAGAAGCCCCTTGTAATTCAGGTGGTTTTTTTTTTTTTTTTCACAATTATTCTCCTTTTCCTTCTTTTGTATTAAATGTGAATTTTGCCTTTAACATTCCATCTTAGTGGACACACAGAACCAGTGATTGTCGTTGACGTTTAAAAAAATTCTATGCCAATTTTAGAAAAAAGATGAAGCGAAACAAAGAAAATTGATGCTCACTCATTATATGTTTATTGTAGTGAAATGTGATGTCAACATTTTAAAATGTCTTTTAGCTATTTAAATTTACATCCTTTTCTTTCCCTATTTCATTCAATTTGCTTTTAGAGTTAGGGGGTATTCTTAAACTTACCGCATTGATTCCAGAAAATTGCTGGGCCATATGCAGCATCAATGCCACTATAATAGACTGTCGGTAGCTGGAATTGGTGAAGAGCTGAATTATGGAGACTTTTTGTTCACTTGATGCTTCTTCCTTTTCTTTTCTCATCTCAGTGATGTCTTTGGTGACATCATCACTTCCTCTGAGTCTTTTCAAGCCTGTCCCCCAAAATGATCAGGTTGACACCATTCAGGTCAAAACAAAAGTAAATTTACTTTTATTATGTTTTTGAAAGAGTTACAGATCTGCATAGCTCTTTCTATTGCTTTACAGCATGGGTGTTGGACATTCTTTTTGTTAAATTAAATCCTGTTTTAAAATTTTTAAAAGCACATTTGGTTTTATCTAATGACAAAGAAAACTATGATCTTTATTATCATAGAAGCGTAATGCAAGTAAAGGTCTTTTAGAAACCTCTGGTTGAGTCCAATACCCTGCATGTGGGTTTCCCATTTGGGCTTGAGTGTTTATGGGTTTGAAATGGCATGCATAAGGGGCGCCTGGGTGGCGCAGTCGGTTAAGCGTCCGACTTCAGCCAGGTCACGATCTCGCGGTCCGTGGGTTCGAGCCCCGCGTCAGGCTCTGGGCTGATGGCTCAGAGCCTGGAGCCTGTTTCCGATTCTGTGTCTCCCTCTCTCTCTGCCCCTCCCCCGTTCATGCTCTGTCTCTCTCTGTCCCAAAAATAAATAAACGTTGAAAAAAAAAAAAAAAAAAAAAAAAAAGAAATGGCATGCATGAGTCATGGTGAGGTGATCTTTCACATTGTTCTTACATGTAATCACTGACTTCATTTGGAAAGCTCTGGTACCAATTTGATCAGTAAACATTCATGCTCACTGCTTTTCATTATCTGCTAGTTCCAAAACAATAGGAAGGGGAAAAAAAAAAACCCACCCACAGACTTACTTTTCTTTGCTTTGACTTCCTCATCCAACTTGATGTAAAGGTATCTGGGGCTTTCAGGACAGAAGAGGAGCAGCAGAGACTGGAGGATGGCTGGCAGAGCAGACAAACCAAGCAGGATATGCCACTGCTCATGACTGCCCAAGATGAAGTTCAGGCCGACAATCTGAAGAGGCAGGGAGGAAACATAGCAGGTGCACAACATGTTGGGTCTGCTTTCTGCAACTATTTGTTGAAAAAGCACATTGACTGTTTAATAGTATTCCCTGGTGGGGAACCTGGGTGGCTCAGTTCGTGAAGCGTCTGACTTGGCCTCAGGTCACGATCTCATGGTTTGTGGGTTCGAGGCTGTGTCGGGCTCTGTGCTGACAGCTCAGAGCCTGGAGCCTACTTCGGATTCTGTGTCTCCTTCTCTCTCTGCCCCTTCCCCACTTGTGCTCGCTCTCTATCTCTCTCTAAAACAGATAAATAAACTTAAAAAAATAGTATTCCCTGACAACTTGCATTCAAGTATGCTCAAACAGAAACTATTAGTATTGTGTCCTACCTTAACTGAATTAGAGCCTATTTGTTTTACAAAGAGTTCACTTAGGTTTGTTTTCATTAACTCATACGGGCCATTTAGGATGGGAAACAACCAAATTTTTAAGAACACATTTGACATCTAAAGCAACACCAAAAATCATGTGTAAACTTTGGACATTAAAAAAATTTCTTCTTAGATTACCCAGAACTTAAATAAAATGGTATTCCATAGATAGAACAATTATTATAATGGGAACCCGTTTTGTCATTCTTATTGCAGTGGTTTACCCCCTGGATAGTCGTAGGCTAGGGGCTCTGAAGACTCTGAGTCCATGGGATAGAAGGGAAGGATAAAGCTGGCTGAACGAAAAACTGCTATGATAATCATATACATATTAATTTTCCAGGTAAAATGCTCAAAACAAAGGAAACCCAAGCAGTAAAAAAAATGTGAAGTTTCCTATTCTTTGAAATCTAAACAGAATAATTTAATTCTAGAATAGCTCCAGAAGTTCAAGATCTGGCATGCTGGGTCATCTCTAGTGCCAATCCTACCAGAGATCCAAGGGGAGAATTGAGGAGTGGTGTACTAATCATTTAGCTTTGACATAAAAAGCTTAAGTCTCTACACCATCTCTACTCTGGCTGGTGGAACTGGTTTTTTCCTTTGTGTTGGTCTACAGTGAGAGTGGACTGTCAGGGAGGGAGAAGTTGGATAGAGGATGGGTGAAGTAGGGAATCGAGTTTTTACCTGACTAATGAGAATGCCTGTGACAATGGCCAGCTGGTGAAGTGTGCCAAGGGCGCCCCTGAGTGTGGTCGGAGCAATTTCACCAATGTACATTGGAACCAAGCCTGAAATTAGCCCTGCATAAAACATGAACATAAATGTGAATGCAAGTGCAGCTGGGACTATCTCAATAACAGTAATTTGGTTTAAGTATGGTCAGTATCCTGACTAAAAGTCCCTTTCAGAGTCTGTTGGAAGGAAGAGCCCTCGTCCCCAGTCTTAGACACAGTTGATGCAAAAAATATTTGTTGAGAAGACTCCAGATGAAGTTGTAGTTGAATATAGGAATGGAAAGAACTGATGAGTCGTGGATTTGGCAATCACTCATAGCACTGCCTTATTTAGTTAAAACCATGTTAAAATGGACTGTACATCATAAGGCCTTAAGTTGTCTTCAGAAAAGAGACGAAAAAATGCTTTAATAATATTCTTAATCCAAACTCCTGGTGTGAAAAGAAATGAGCACATATGTAGGCCAACCTTTTCACTTCAAAAAGAGTTTACCTGGGATCACAGTGCAACAGAGCATTATCATGAGAACTACAAGCCCTGAGTGTCCACAACGTGCAAGTGCCTCAAGATCACTGTTAAAGTGATGAGCAGGGGTGTGGAGAGGTGGGAGAGGTTAAGGGTTTCAGAGGCTCTTCCTCCATTTTTCCAACCAGAGCAACCCATCTTCTTTATTCTCTCCCAAAACGGGCTTCAGAAAAGATTTTGGTGCTTAAAGGAATACAAAAAATTTGAAAAGCACTAAGCAATTCTGGCTTCTATAGCTTTCTTAAATGCAGATGTCATTGGTCATGTTGCAGTAGCTGCCAGAGTATCCAGCCATTTGCTGAGTGCACAGGAAGGTCAGACACTATCAATAAGCAAGGCTGAATGAGATGTTTGGCATTTTCTTAAGAATTTAAAAATAATATTTGTTAGAGTCTTCCTCTTAGAGAGATTGTCTATAAAATGGAAATGTATGGTTTTTTTGTAAAAGATGCATTTGGAAACTTTTGATATTTCTTTTAGTGCTTTAAATCGTTCTAAGGTCTCACATGAACAGTTGCATGATTGAAATGGCATCTAAATTTTGGATGACATTTACATGTGACTCTATTGTGTGGTCTGTTGATCTTAAATAAGAAGAAAACCTTTTTTTTTTTTTTTTTTGGCTCTATTCCAGGCTGTACTCTCTGTGTAATACTTACCTTTATATCTCAAGAACATAATAATGTAGATAAGCTCACAGGCCTGAAGTGACACAAATTTAAAGTCCAAATGTATTTCCTATTATTTTTAGCAATTTTAATGCTCAGAACAGGACCAGGAATAATTTTAAAAGCTAGCTGGGGAGTACAAGTTACTTGGCTGTGCTAGTGTCCACAATGTTGACAGCATTTCTTTTCAATTTTGCCGAAATATTTGTGATTTTTTTCCTACTGTATGTTAAAAATTGGAGAGAGAAGAAAGAAGAATCATGATTTGGGCCTCCTCAATAGTGTTATTATTTGCATTTTACAGAAGGTTCAGTTAATATATCTAAGGCCAGGCCGAGATAGTGCCAGAATTGATACATGCTGAATCTAAATCTTGCCACATGTGGGTTGACTCTTCACCTTGATAAAGCTATCCTAACTTTTAGCTATTTATATTAACATTGAAAATAACAAAAAAATACTTTTAATTAAGTTATTAACTTATGGATATTTTAGACTTTTGTTTTACCTGATCATTGAAGACACATGAAACTATATAGTCTTTTCTCTTTGGAAGTAAATGTAAACATTTTATACATCATTTTGTGCTCTTGCACGTCCCCTCCTCCCGCGCCCCCAGCCCCAGTGAATATTAGTGCTTTGAAAGGCAGCTATGATTTGGGACAATGTAAAACCTTGGCTCCAAACCACCAGAATCAGGGCTTCACTTGCACTGAGAAGCTAAAGATTTGGCTATTGTAGAGATTAAGTGATCCTCCCTTTGTTCACACCCCTGCTGGTTAAATTTGCTTCTGAAAGTTTGAAACCTCTAAAAGTTTGAAAAGCTGTTTCCCAGAACTAGTCATTCCAGATATTCAGATGTGAGGCTCACAGGGGGAGCATCCTTCGTCCATTGTGAACTCTTCAATCATCTGCTGCTGCGTGACTCCCTCTCCTTATGGTCACCGTCACTGTAATGCTTCACCCAACCATGTCTGGAATCCAATGGCTAGGGAATGTGGTCTGAGAGATGGGCCCGAGTGTCAAGGTCTTTCCAGAAAGGAGAGACAGAGACATAAGTGGCCAAATAGGCCCGAAGAGCTGAGTTGGGGGTTGCGGGTGTAGAAGCATGCTACTGTCTCCCGCACAACAGAAGCGATAACGACAGCTAGCTTTTCTTGGCAGCTTGCTGTAGTCAGATCCTATGCTGAACATTTACATGTATTCTCACAAGTGCCTTACATGGTAGATATTATCTCCTTCGTTTAACAGATAATGAAACTAAGAGTTAAATAATTTATCTGAGATGATACCAATAGAAACTGCCATGAGCAAGAAGATAGCTTCACAACTCCCACTTACTGGTCCCAAACCTGCTTGACTCTGGACTTCAATTTCATGCTATTGCCTTTCCCTTTTGTGACGCCACCTTAGGCTCAAAAACTTCCCTGCATGTTACCACATCTGCCGTTAGAATTTTTCAGACATGTGTGTGTGTGTGTGTGTGTGTGTATGCGAGCACATGCACATGTATGACTTACCGCAATAGAGTCCTGATATGCTTCTTCCTGAAATTATAAGAATGTGAGATGGTCCCAGTTTGGAAAACCCCATCAAGAGAGCTCCAGCTAATGAGAGAACATTTGCTACCAACATGGCTTTGATTCTGAAATTTTAAAAAGCAAGGATTATAAGTTCAGCATCAAAACTTGATAAAATTATTTGCCCTCAGAGTATGCTAAGGTATTTACCTAAGAGCAGTTATTTTAATTTTGCTGAAACAGCTAGTTGGGGATCTTAAACCATGACGGCTAGTTTGATTTATCTGTTGTCTAAAGCATTAACGATTAATGTTTATAATGAGAAAATCTGAGTTTCATGCACATGATCTCCACATTTTAATAGAGATGATTCAGTTGTGGTGATGACTGATTTGCTTTAAGATAATACTTCTGAAATTTTTCAAACAATTAACGAATTAAGTTTTCTTCAAGAGGGCACCTAGCTGGCTCAGTTGGTAGAACATGTGACTCTTGATCTCAGGGTGAGGAGTTCAAGTCCTACACTGGGGGTGGAGCTTACTTTAAAAAAAAAGAGTACAGATACAATTAAAAATAAAAATAAATAATTAAGTTTTCTTCAAGTTGATTGCTGTAAGGAATAATTGCCTGTTGATAGCTATATTCAACACTGTAGTTGTAACTTATGACTTTCTTTCTTTCTCTTTCTTTCTTTCTTTCTTTCTTTTTTTCTTTCTTTCTTTCTTCTTTCTTTTCCCTTCCTTCCTTCCTTCCTTCCTTCCTTCCTTCCTTCCTTCCTTTCTTAATGGTGCACATTTTTAGTTGATGTAGGTCATGTAAGGAACTTTCAAAGTTAAATTTCCTTTAACATGAATTACTTGGAAATAAATTAAAATATACTTTGACTTTAAGCCTTATCAAAGAGAATTATAATTATTCTTATTTTGACATTGTTTGTCATATTTCCAGAATCAATGAATTAGTGTCAACCAATGTAAAACATGTAATCAAGTTGGCAATAGTAACAAAAATATCATTTTCAAAATTAATCATATGAAAATTAACATTTGCAGACATCTGATACTTTTACTCCCATTAAATGGAAAATTGGGGCACAAAAACCTTCTTTAAAGTTCAGTAGATGATGATAAGGACAATAAAAGAATCTAAATGGGTAGGTGTGGAAATATTTGTGCCACAAACAAATGTCAGCACCTTGTTATATTCTATGTCAATGTTTCAAACTTGAATAGGTGAGCTTTTTCTAAGCAAGTATCTTTAACGCCAAGGAGATTTTTTTTTTTCTGGAGAGTAAAACTATGTAGTCTTATTCTTCAGTGATTGCCCACAACTATAGGCTTAATAATATCCTCCAAGAGTCCACATCCTGATCTTCAGAACCTAGCAATACATTACCTTATATAATAAAAGAGATTTTGCAGGCATGATTAAATCGAGGACACTGAGATAAAGAGATTACCTTGGATTATTCTGGTGGACCCAGTGATGGAATCACTAGTATTCTTATAAGAAGACAGCAGAGGAGAAGATAATGTGATGACAGAAGTAAGATTGGAGTAATGTGCTTTGAAGATTGAGTGAGGGGCCACAAGCCAAGCAATATAGGTGACCACTGGAAGCTGGAAAAGGGCACGGAAATGAGTTTTTCCCTCAGAACATCTAGAAGGAACCAGCCCTAAAGGCATCAAAATTGGCAAAGATGAAGTCAAGCTTTCACTTTTTGCAGATGACATGATATTATACATGGAAAATCCGATAGACTCCACCAAAAGTCTGCTAGAACTGATACATAAATTCAGCAAAGTTGCAGGATACAAAATCAATGTACAGAAATCAGTTGCATTCTTATACACCAATAATGAAGCAACAGAAAGACAAATAAAGAAACTGATCCCATTCACAATTGCACCAAGAAGCATAAAATACCTAGGAATAAATCTAACCAAAGATGTACAAGATCTGTATGCTGAAAACCATAGAAAGCTTATGAAGGAAATTGAAGAAGATATAAAGAAATGGAAAAACATTCCATGCTCATGGATTGGAAGAATAAATACTGTTAAAATGTCAGTACTACCCAAAGCTATCTACACATTCAATGCAACCCCAATCAAAATTGCACCAGCATTCTTCTCGAAGCTAGAACAAGCAATCCTAAAATTTGTATGGAAACACAAAAGGCCCCAAATAGCCAAAGTAATTTTGAAGAAGAAGACCAAAGAAGGAGGCATCACAATCCCAGACTTTAGCCTCTACTACAAAGCTGTCATCATCAAGACAGCATGGTTTTGGCACAAAAACAGACACATAGACCAATGGAATGGAATAGAAACCCCCGAACTAGACCCACAAATGTATGGCCAACTAATCTTTGACAAAGCAGGAAAGAGTATCCAATGGAAAAAAAGACAGTCTCTTTAGCAAATGGTGCTGGGAGAACTGGACAACAACATGCAGAAGAATGAAACTAGACCACTTTCTTACACCATTCACAAAAATAAACTCAAAATGGATAAAGGACCTGAATGTGAGACAGGAAACCATCAAAACACTAGAGGAGAAACCAGGAAAAGACCTCTCTGACCTCAGCCGCAGCAATTTCTTACTTGATACATCCCCAAAGGCAAGCAAATTAAAAGCAAAAATGAACTATTGGGACCTCATCAAGATAAAAAGCTTCTGCACAGCAAAGGAAACAATCAACAAAACTAAAAGGCAACCGATGGAATGGGAAAAGATATTTGCAAATGACATATCGGACAAAGGGCTAGTATCCAAAATCTGTAGAGAACTCACCAAACTCCACACCTGAAAAACAAATAATCCAGTGAAGAAATGGTCAGAAAATATGAATAGACACTTCTCTAAAGAAGACATCCAGATGGCCAACAGGCACATGAAAAGATGCTCAATGTTGCTCCTCATCAGGGAAATAAAATCAAAACCACACTCAGATATCACCTCATGCCAGTCAGAGTGGCTAAAATGAACAAATCAGGAGACTATATATGCTGGAGAGGATGTGGAGAAACGGGAACCCTCTTGCACTGTTGGTGGGAGTGCAAACTGGTGCAGCCACTCTGGAAAACAGTGTGGAGGTTCCTCAAAAAACTAAAAATAGACCTACCCTATGACCCAGCAGTAGCACTGCTAGGAACTTACCCAAGGGATACAGGAGTACTGATGCATAAGGGCACTTGTACTCCAATGTTTATAGCAGCACTCTCAACAATAGCCAAATTGTGGAAATTGTGGTTTAATACTGGGGCGCTTGGGTGGCTCAGTCGGTTAAGCGTCCGACTTCAGCTCAGGTCACGATCTCGCGGTCCGTGAGTTCGAGCCCCGTGTCGGGCTTTGGGCTGCTGGCTCGGAGCCTGGAGCCTGCAACCTGCTTCCGATTCTGTGTCTCCGACTTCAGCTCAGGTCACGATCTCGCGGTCCGTGAGTTCGAGCCCCGTGTCGGGCTTTGGGCTGCTGGCTCGGAGCCTGGAGCCTGCAACCTGCTTCCGATTCTGTGTCTCCCTCTCTCTCTGCCCCTCCCCCATTCATGCTCTGTCTCTCTCTGTCTCAAAAATAAATAAACGTTAAAAAAAATAAAAAAATAAAAAGAAATTGTGGTTTATATACACAATGGAGTACTACATGGCAATGAGAAAGAATGAAATATGGCCTTTGTAGCAACGTGGATGGAACTGGAGAGTGTTATGCTAAGTGAAATAAGCCATACAGAGAAAGACAGATACTGTATGTTTTCACTGTTATGTGGATCCTGAGAAACTTAACAGAAACCCATGGGGGAGGGGAAGGAGAAAAAAAAAAGAGGTTAGAGTGGGAGAGAGAGCCAAAGTATAAGAGACTCTTAAAAACTGAGAACAAACTGAGGGTTGATGGGGGGGGGTGGTGGGAGGGAGGGGAGGGTAGGTGATGGGCATTGAAGGGGGCACCTTTTGGGATGAACACTGTGTGTTGTATGGAAACTAATTTGACAATATATTTCATATATTAAAAAAAAACAATAAAAAAATAAAAAGTAAATTGAAAAAAAAAATAGAAGGAACCAGCCCTGCTGACACCTTGGCTTCAGCCAAATGAAACTGAATTTGGGCTTCTAACCTCCAAAACTCTAAGAAAATTAATTTGTGTTGTTTTCAGCCACTGCTTAGGGTAACTCATTAGAGCAGTAATAGAAAAACAATATATGTGAATTGTCAACTACTCAAAGGGAAGGAAAACAGTGATTTAGAGCTGACCAACTTCAGAGCTGCAGAGCAGAACAAGACAGGGATATTTCTCTGTGAAGTACCTTTTCTTTACACAAGGACAGAAGACAAACAAATTCAATAATTGACCTTAAGAAAATTGTTATTAGCTGGCTAGTCGTATATTCTATTAGGGAGAATATTCTATTAGGCAGAAAAACTCTTAAAAGAGATAGCCTGAAAGTACTTTTGGTGCCAGATTGCTCTTAAGTCCCTCTTCCTTAACCACCAAGGGATGCTAGAGCACTTTGTACAACTTAGAGGATTTTAACTTCTGCTCAGACGGGAGAAATGGCCAAGAATGAATAATCTAAAAATACATGACATTGTTAAATCAGGGAGAAAGAAATATATTTCTAAGTATATTTCTTTAAATTTTGCTCTAAATATTCCTGTTAGCGTAGGCGTTATCACTGTCATCCTGTCATCATCGATATCTTCATCATCATCATCATCATCACCATCGGCATCACAGTAAGGCTACATTCAGGGCTTGCTTACTATGTGTTGGGCATTGTGATAAACCTCTGTGTATGTTCTCATGTAATCCTCGTAATGATGCTACGAGTGAGGTATTATTTTTTTCTTACATTGTAGATGGAGGAGGAAACATCTTAGAGGACCTAAGTAACTTGTTCATTTTCACACAACTATTAAGTGACAGAGCTGGGAGTTGATCTGTGTGAAATGAGAGGTTAATGTTTGGTTTTAGTGAGTTCCATTGTTTATATAAAAGAAAGAGTGTATTCAAATGCAAGGTATGTACACCTTATGTACAACTACTTATGGTAGCATGGATTGATTGCACAGATCATGGTCTCCTCCACCATATCCTTGTAATTAAATTTTCAGAACACAGCCTCTGGAAAAATTGACCCTGAGAAGCCAAATCTATAAAACAGTGGCCACAGACATTTATTACCTATTTCACAATTACAAGGAAAGAGTTTTTAAAGCAGTAATAGAAATATACATTTTTATTTATTTATTTTTAACTGATGGAGCAATGACCTGGTCAATAAGGAAAATCATGGCATTTATCAGTGACTCTTCCTAGAAAAATAGTTTTATAGGAGAGACTGAACCCTTTTGTCTTAATTTTGATGTTAAAATTATTAATTTGTGGCTGTTTTCATGGAGAATCATTTTTCTACTGAGAGCTGGAAGAAGCATCACTTTTAGTTTACCATAAGTCATTTGATAAATAATCATTTGACATGGTTTTGGGGTATGATCATTGTTGATGCTAAATTCTAAGACTTGAGAGGGCATGCATCTGTTTCCTTCAGTAGGACCTGAAATAAATGTTTTAGAGTATGTCACTGGACCTGTCAGAATCTCATCTCTAAATGAGGTGACAATAAGGACTTAAATTCTCTTTCTTTCTTCTTTCTTTCTTTCTTTCTTTCTTTCTTTCTTTCTTTCTGTAAGCTTCATGCCCAACTTGGGGCTTGAACTCATGACCCTAAGATCAAGAGTCACAGGCTCCACCAACTGAGCCAGCCAAGTGCCCCTTAAATTTTTTCTTTAAGAATGGGAAGAGGTAGAAAATATCAGTAGCTGGTGAAAGAATTGTTTGGTTCATATTATAAAATTTAACTTTGGGTAATTTTATTTATTTTAGAAATAATCTAGAAAAATTTCCAATTACTGCTTAAACCAATTTGGTTCAAATTAAAATGATTTAATTTTTTTAAACAATTTAAGTCAGTTTATGAACCCTGTAACTTATGGATTCTAAGTTCAGCTAAACACGTGTAAACTGAGAAAAATGTGAGAAACTGACTCTTTTATGGTAGAGGAATGTCCCTTTCAAATAAGAACAAGAATAAAACTTAGGTTATTAGGCTATTCAGTATTTAAGAAAACTTCTTATAGTCTTGTTATATAAAATCTCCAGTGCAAGAGGAAGATATTTTCAGTAGTTTAATAACCAGAGAGATAAAATTATAATTTAAAGTAGGAATTTAAAAAACTAAATTAATTTTAATCCAGAATTACTAAAATAGATGCCTGTATCATTTACATCTTTAAAGATTTTTGCATTTTCTAAATTGTCCATATTTGCATATTTATTTTTATCATCAGAAAAAAATATAATTAATAAACAAAAGGTGGCCTCAAAAAGTAGAAAATAAATCTAAAAAAACCCAACCATTTGATTTTTCTGATTTTTCTGATTTTATTTCCTTTCTCTGGGGATGGGGGCAGAATCCCAACTTAGTATGTCACATGACTAAATGAAAGAAATTTGAGTCTGAAGGAGTTCCAGTGATGTTTTAAATCCAAAACACCTGGTAAAAACTAGAGTAAAGAAATGGAGACACTATTTGTTTCATCTCTGGTTCGGGCTTTGACATAGCAGTAGCAGCAGCTAGAAACCCAGGCCAACTGTCTTGGGCAACTGAGAGGGATATTGGTTTGACCTTAGGACTTGACTGATCCAAATGCCAAATTCTAATTTGAAAATGAAAAACTGGGGGTCTGAGAAATGGAGTGATTTGGTGAAGCAAACAATGGATTCCCTGGTTAAAAATTTCACTCTTGGCTTTTCCATAGTTCTTGAGTTAACCATTTGTGTAGTGGTTTCTTAACATATTTTTAAAACTAATGAATTTAGAGAATCAAAGCATTTCTGTGGAGATACACACCAAATTCAGTTTTGCTATGAATGCTTCCACAATTAAGCAGACTAGGGCAAGAGCTTTCTCCATTATTCAGTCTAAAACCAACCTAACTGATAGGGTCATGAATTGAAAAACAAACAAACAAACAAACAAACAAAAAACAACTTCAAAACTATTCCACAAAAGGAAAGATGATTTCTTCCTAAACAAAGTCTTAACAAACCCCAAATACTAGTTTCCATGTTTATGCTTATTTATGAAACCTGCCTACCTTCCAAGCTGGTCTCCAAGCCACCCACCAAAGAAGGATGCAATCATTCCACCAACTGCAAAGCTAGACACAGACAAGGACCAGAGCATGGTGATGAGGCTAGTAGATGTTGTAGTCTCTTCCTCCGCCAAAGAGGTTGGTGTTGAATCCCTTAGGTATGGGATTGTGGGCAGGTCATTTGTACTGTTGATAGTATAGTTGTTGATAGCTTTTCGGTCTTCCAGTGGAATACCCAAAACATATTCATAATGGGATATTATTACCTGGGGAAATAAAATAAAGAAAAATAGCTCCAACATCTCAAATACTCTATACATTTTTTGTTTGTTTTTCCTTTAGAGTGTTGGTTAGGTGTTTAAAAGTGTCATCCCAGTTATGTGTGTTATATACATGCAGTCACAGATAGATTTATTTACAGTTGACCATATCCTGTAAAACAGAGGTCGCAAATTCCAGTCCCTACAGGAACTAGGCAGCAACAAATAAGTGAAGGAGAACCTTGATAGCTAGGAGAACTGAAATACAGTCTCTACTATTGAGACTATAATAGTAAGTGGGCAAGGTTATAGCACTGGAGAGCATTTGCCTCACCTAAAGGAGGAAGCTGCAAATGTGAGACTAGTGTTTCATGACCTTTAATTCTTAAAAAGAAGCCAGAAATCTTGGGGTGCCTGGGTGGCTCAGTCAGTTAATCATCCAATTCGTGGTTCTGGCTCAGGTCATGAGCTCTTGGTTCGTGAGTTCAAGCTCTGAATCGGGCTCTGCACTAGCAGTGTGGGATTCTCTCTGCTTGGGATTCTCTCTCTCTGCCCCTCCCCTGCTTTCTCTCTTTCTTTCTCTCTCAAAATAAATAAATAAATAAATAAATAAATAAATAAAAGCCAGAAATCTGTATTTTTATATAAAATTCTTTAAGTTTTACGGGGCGCCTGGGTGGCTCAGTCGGTTGAGCGTCCGACTTCAGCTCAGGTCACGATCTCGCGATCTCGCGATCCGTGAGTTCCAGCCCCGCGTCGGGCTCTGGGCTGATGGCTCAGAGCCTGGAGCCTGCTTCCAATTCTGTGTCTCCCTCTCTCTCTGCTCCTCCCCCGTTCATGCTCTGTCTCTGTCTCTGTCTCAAAAAAATAAATAAATGTTAAAAAAAAATTAAAAAAAAAATAAATAAAATTCTTTAAGTTTTAAATGCAAGCAGCTATTCAAATGGAAAATATTCTTCAGGCTAAAAAGACTAGGTGCTGTATCCTTGCTAGAAGTATGCTATAAACTTAGGAATAAACTTCCTGGCAGCCAGCTCAAAGAGAAGAAAACAATCCTGTATCCTGATGAATTTCAAAGATAAAACTACTCAGTGGCCCCTCAGAAGGTGTTGGGACCTGAAGGAATTTTTTTCCTCTGGGTCCCCACAGAGTTCGGTGTGTAATACAATGACCAATTCTCAGAACTAAATTTCACAGCACCATTATTTTATCATGTGTTTCTGAAGAGGCAAAGATCCTACCAAAATATAATTTAGTAAAGGCACAGCCTTCAGGCTTCCTTCTTTGTCCTTCCTCTCAGTGATGATTTGGTCACTATTGAGTGGACTGGGAGGACCTCTGACAAGGACCTGGAATACAACTGACTAGGTTGCCAGTCATAGGGTAAAGCCCTATGTGGTAAAGTCAACTGAGTGAGGGAGGGATGTGACGTCCTCTTATGATAAAAGAAGTCTGACCATGACATTACCTCATTAGCAGACCACTCTATAGGGATAATATACATAGAAAAAAGGCTAGAAGGAAACATCCAAAATGTTCTCAGCTGTTTGCTCTATGTGGTAGAATAATTATAGATGATTGTTTCTAACACTTTCTGTAACAGGTATGTCTAGCTTTTTGTTTTTCTTTTTTAATTTCTTTTGAGAGAGAGAAAAGGAGAGTGTGTGCATGTGCACGTGTGGGCAAGTGGGGGGAGAGGCAGGGAGAGAGGAGAGAGAATCCCAAGCAGGCTCTGTGCTGTCAGTGCAGAGCCTTACTCAGGTATCGATCTCATGAACCATGAGATCATGATCTGGGTTGAAATCAAGTCAAACGCTTAACCAACTGAGCTACCCAGGTGCCCCTGTATAATTTTTTATAATCATAAAAAAGTGTGACTTTAAAATACCCTAAAATAATGCCAAATGTCATCCCACTAACAAAAACAAATGAAGCTGAATGATTATTGTTCTATAATGGTGTTTAAGTGGCTTGTTAAACACAGAAAAGAGGGGCTATAGATAAGGCACTAAGCCGGATGCCAGTCGGGGATCCTGTTTTCAAGTCTGGCTCTAGGACTTGGATTGAAGGAGGGGAAACCTTAGACTAATTTCCCCTCTCCTTCCCTGGAGAGGATGGTTTAAACAGAATGTGAAAAGATCTTCCACAAAAAAGAGGCTTGCTGATTCTGAATTATGGTGATGTTGAACCAAATTTCAAGAAGCCTGGTAAATTGGCATGAGTTGTCATCACTCAGAAAGAAAGCCATGACCCCCAGCATTATCATCTAAATCTCTCACCCTCGGCAAGACCATCACACCCATGAGAATATTATGCGGCACGTGACCAAAGCACATCTTCTGGTCCAAGGAGCAGCCCTTCCAGGGTTGTATATTCTATACATATGATCACAGGTAGATTTATTTATTGTTGACCATATCTGTGGCCAGCACACATTTTCCATGGAGCCCAACATTGTAAGAGAAGTGGATGAAATATGATTTATTCATAGAAGGCACCCAACAAATGCCTGCACTTTCACCTTCTGTCACTCCTTCCCCCCACCTTCTCTCCTCTCTTTCTTTACTCATGGAACACTTTATTGAACCCCGTTATGCCAATGACAGGAAGAGGAATGAGACATCAATCCTGACCTAAATGACCCGACAGCCTTCATTAGAGCAAGGGGGGGGTGAATTCCTGGTTTCCTCACTTACAAGCCGTGGGAGCTGAGAAAAATGACAGCCCTCTCCTATTTATTCATTGGATACCAGAGTAGGGATGCACAAAATAAATGAGAAAAGTTATAGAAATTATTCAATATTAAAAAAAATACCCATCCAAATAGTTATTATGGAGAAAATCCAAATTTTTATTGGACTTCTTGACTTATTAAATAGTTTCATATTATTTTTCTTTGAATTAGCTATGGGAGACAGAAGTAGGAGGAAGGACTAGGACGTTTTTAGTGTTAAGGTTCCTAAAGGTTTTCAACTGACCTAGAATTGGGTATAATAAGGTTTTTAGAGGTCAAACTAGGGAGAACATATGTTAAAGTGCCCGATGCACAGTGAGTTGGTGCTCAGTAAAAGTTAGTGCACTAAAATCTTTCTATTGATTCCTCTTATTCCCTGGCATTTTTCATTCATTTTTCCACTCACATATGGCGGGGGGCTCTGAATCAAGGCTGCAATAAGCTCTTCAGTTTTTAAAAACAACATCAATAGGCATGTGGTATTCTGGCTAGAGTTTTCTGTGAGCTCAGCAAACAGCAGAGTCAGAGATCAGGAGTTGTTTATTGCCCTTTCTTTCTTTGTGAGGGTGATAGAGGAGTCAAGGCCAAGTTATCAGCTCTGAAACCACGCACATGGTGCCTGACAGAATGCTGGGATTACCCTGTGTTCTCCACGTGGGCACACTTTATCTCTGTGTATGAGGAACACAGATCTTTCAGTCACTGACAGAAATCGCCAAAAAGAGAATTGAATTGTACATGTTTCACTTGCCTCTTGAGGTGCGTTGATCACGCCAATATCATATCCAAACTGGAAAGAACCTAGTGCAGCTGTGACGACAGCGAAAACCAAAGTCCCGGTGACCTGTGGGGAATGAAACACAGGGCTGGGAAACACTAGGCAATTTCAGTTACCTGCCATCCTGTCAGTCTGCAGCTTGGACTTCTGACAGGCTCCACAGGCTGGTTCTTGATCCTTGATACTCATTCACAGTATGCCTTATGTTCCCAGCAGGCGTCATTCATACAGTAATGTAAAAGCCATTCATCATGTCCTCTACACTGCTAAAGCTGAGAGAAGTTTGGGACAATTTCTTCCAAGAGAGGAACGAAACATCCTTTTTTATATATATATATATATATATATATATATGTAATATATATATGTAATACATATATATACGTGTCTATATATACATGTATATATACACATGTATATATGTATATATGTATATATACATGTATATATATACATGTATATATATAATGCAATATATATATGTATATGTTTATATATATATACACACACAAATATGTATATATGTGTGTGTGTATATATATATATATATATATATATATATATATATTTAAGATTCAAAATCAGGACTGAGGACTAGAATTGCTACTGACTGAAGGCAACTGCCATGACAAAAACAGTTTATATCATTGGGAGAAGTCAAATAAGACACCAGTAACAAAGAGATAGGGGGCGCTCCTGGGCATTGCTGTTGTACAAAACCACCTCAAAACTCATTTAAGAGGCATAGGCCAGGCTTTATCACAACGACATCACCTTCCATGTAAGGATAATTTTCAAGATTTGCAACTAGTTGAACCTAGAGCTATGGATTAAAGCATGTTCTTTTCTTCCCAACTCCATGTAGCTACAAAAAACAGTGTAGAAAGGAACATTTATTCCCTTCAACTCATAATTACACGTCTGACCATCTTAGAGAAATCATATCATACATATGGAATCACGTTTCAGGATATTTGATGAAGCAGTGTGTGTGTGTGTGTGTGTGTGTGTGATAGAAAAAATTGTAGAAAGAACCTAAATGTCATTCAGTGGAAAATGGCTAGATAGACTCAAATACATCATAAGACCTATAACTTGCTATGCTGCAGTTAAAAAGAATAATATGACTGTTACGTACTGACTTATTGTTAAGTGACAAGTGAAGCTGTGTAATCTCATTAATATTTTTTTAAAAAGGCTTAAACCCGAGTATTCTTTGATTTGTGCATGTTGTATGTAAGTCATAGAATATTTTCTTGAAGAAAAAATAACAAAAGTATGATCATTGAGGAGGAATATGACACTAGAGAAGAGGGTATTTTTTCTTTTATTTATACTATGAGTCATTTTATGAGGAAATAATTTCATATATAATTACACAATTTAAATGTTTAAATAAATAACATGGACTATTGTAAAAATTCCATTGAACAAATGAATGAGTCATATCAACATGGATTCCAGTTCCCACTCTGATATTTAGGGAGTACGTGACCCAAGCCACTTCTCCTATAGGATCCTCAGTTTTTCTCTAAATTGGGGGGATGATTGTAAACCCCTACTCCAGCATGAAAAATAGCTTATTAGTCAGGTCCCCTTATTCCCTAATAAAGCTAGAGATCAGAAATTTCAGTGTCCTCATCCACAAAGTATAATCACAGAACCAGCCCGAGAGCCCTTGAGGTTAGAGTCTAGTGGTCTTATAACCAGACCCGAGTTAGAGAGCTTGTTACAGGTATAGCTTCCTGGAGTTCACCCCAGACCTATTACTGGGTTGGACTCTCTGGGGAGAGAATTGGGAATCTGTAGGTTTGTCCTCTTTCCACTAATTCAGAATCAAGTTCAGGTGGCACCTCTGTAGACTTTTCTTCCCAGCAACCTCCTTCCCTGAAAGGACTTAAAAACTTTCCCCAAAGATATGATAATATTATATATGTATATCTTAAAAGAAGCATATATATATCATATAATATACATTATATATTGAGATATAAACCATATGTATATTTATACATATACACAATAAAATAATTGTAAATAAATTCAAAGTAAAATGTACATGTGTGTATACATACACACAATATGCTACATGGTGTATGGGATTACCAGAGATTTTGAATTATCCTTTAGCATGTAACTAGATCTCTAATACCTAGTGCCTCAGGCAGCCAAAGCTAAAATGGGTTCCATTTACTTGGTTGGTGGTTTTTCCTCAAATCCTTTTTCCCCTTCAGCTGTTTCCAAGGACAGGGAATTTCATCCTTTCATTTTATGTATAGGGAGTAACCAGCAGCAGCAGTGAGGGGCCCAGTGGGCACCTTGAGAAGGCTTCAACCCACTTCCCTGATAGTGTCTATCACTACAATCTAGACAATCTGATATTAGGTGCAATGCAAACACAGCTTCAAGGCCTGATACTGAATATTTATGCCTAGTGCATGCCTATTCATTGCTCTATGTGTATCATCTCTTTTAACTGCTCTCAGTTTTCTCTTATTTGTCTAATAAATGAAACTAGTTTATTATCTTATAGTTCTTGTAGGTCAAGAGTCTGGTATGAGTCTCACCAGACTAAAATTAAGATGTTGGCAGGTTGTGTTCCTCTCTGGAGGCTGTGGAGGAAAATTCGGGTTGATGGTAGAATTCTGTTCCCCGTGGTTGTAGAATCTGTGTTTTTGTGCTGGCTGCAAAGTGAGGGCCATTCCGAGCTCTAGAGGCCACCACATTCCTTGGCTAGTGGTGCCTTTCCCCTGTCTTTGTGGCCAGAAATGGGTCAGTCAGGTCCTCACGCTAATCCTGACCACTGCCGGAAAAGTTCTTCCCTTTGAAGAATTTGTGGGGTTAGATTTGGCCTAGCTGGATAATCCAGGGAAATCTCCCTATCTTAATGACATTTGTAAAGTCCTTTTTGCCATTTAAGGTAACATATTTACATATTCTGGAGATAAGGTAATGGCCATCTTTGGAGAGCCATTTTTCTACCAACCATACTTCTCATGACAGCACCATCAGCATCCCTATTTTATAGGCAACTAGACTAGATTAAGGTCTCAGAGGCAGTAACTTGTATAATAATGACATGGATCCAGACCTTATGCTTTTAACTAATGGGCTATTTTGCATTTTTCATTGGTCAGAAATAGACATTCAAAATTCAAGACATTCAAAATTTCATCTAGTTGGTCAGATAAGGAGCAAACATCTAAAAATCTAGGATCATTATCTTTCTCAATAAAAAAATATATATCTGGGGTGCCTGAGTGGCTCAGTCAGTTAATCGTCCGACTTCAGTTCAGGTCATGATCTCACAGTTTGTGGGTTCAAGCGCTACATCAAGCTCTGTGCTGAAAGCTCAGAGCCTGGATCCTGCTTTGGATTCTGTGTCTCCCTCTCGCTTGGTCCCTCCCCCACTCACACTCTGTCTCTCTCAAAAATAAAAAAAACATTTAAAAAATATATTAAGAGTGCACATATTTATAGAATTTGCAAGTGTGACGCTGAAACCAAATCACCAATACTCCCCAATTTCAAGTTCACTTTCCCACTACCCACCACACAAATCCCCTCCTTCCTCATCTACCCACAGAAAACTTGTGAAGTTTCTGTACAAAAATACAAAAGGGCCAAAGTTACTCAACTGCTCATCTACAACTCAGATGAAGAACCTCATGGCCTTCCCACCACCAAATCCAGGGCCATGATATACTCACCCAATTTCTTCCCTTCATCTCCTTTTCTTCCTGTGGCAGAATGTCCAAGTACTTGGTGTCTTAGTGACTGCCCTTCCCACTCCATCCCTGGGCTTCTGCTCTCTGCTGGCTCTCTCTTCCTGCCCCCACCAGACAATCATACAGTTCCTCTCTTCTTATTTTAACAATCCAACTAGTCACCATGCCAATGGTGAGGAGGGGTGCTATGGAAATGGAAGTTGGTGGTGAAGGTGGTGGCAGTAGCAGATTTGGTCCCCCATAATCTCCATTGGCCCGCCCCTGCCACTCCAAACAGCGTTAGCTGCTCCTACATTATTTTGATAAAAACGAAATTTAATTTTCAGAGATCGAAGTTCTCTGGAGCTCCAGTCCCATTACTTTCTAATCACATTGTTCTAAGTCATTACTGTAGCAATTCTGGGGCTGCCCCTAAAACCAATTTCTCATTTTATAGGAATAACAACAACAAAAACAACAAAAAGGAACTGTGAAGGAAATAGTTTTTAAATATTTAGAAATCTTAGAGTGTTCTTAAAGTCCTTGTCCTCTGGTCTTCCTGGCTTCTTTTTTAGAGTTGGCTCTGGTCTTGTCATGTCAAGGGAAGCTGCAGTCTCCCCACTTTAGCTTCCTAAGATGGAAATTTCATCTAGTTGGTCAGATAAGGAATAATGTTATCAATTTGAAGCAGGTCACTTGAATTCCCAACTGAAGCGATAGTTCTAAATACAGAAGTCTCTGGAGCTGTTTGATTTCCTTCCTTCCTTCCTTCCTTCCTTCCTTCCTTCCTTCCTTCCTTCCTCTTTTTTTCTCTCTTTCTCCCTTTCTCCCTTCCTCCTTTCCTTCCTTACATTCTTTCCTTCTCTTTCTTTGTTTTTCTCTTATTTCAGGTTTAATTACCCTCTCTGAACTTCAGTTTAAACCGGTTCTTTGCTTCCCATCTTTTCTTTTTCAGTTGTGAAATGAAAACAGATAACACTTATAGTCAATCTTCTGTGTGGTTTGGCACTAAGCTTGGTCAAAGAAAGTTTCGTTTATGAGAGGGAATACGTCTGAAGACTGCTACCTTTGAATTAGCTTGTTAACCCCATCCATTAAATCTGATGCCCAAGAAACTGACTCAAGGTTAGGTACATAGGAGCTAATGAAAACAGTGAGAACTTAGGATCTTACTCTGTACAGGTTCTAAGGTTGCCTGTTCTTTCAACAGCCTTGTAAGTAGTAATTATTATTATCCTGCCACATATGGAAAAACCAATACACAAAGGGTAAGGAATTTGTCTGAAGGCTAAATACCTACACAATGGCTGAAGATCTTCAAGCCTTTTCTCTTAGCTTCTTCATGGGCTACAAGATATCTTAAAATGACTACCTTCACTTAGAGCTTAACACTTTTAAGTTAGAGAAACTAGATTCCACATCCAATTAAAAATCTGCTGCTGGATAAATGTGGAAGTATGTAGACTAGGCAAGTGGCTGAATTCTAACATAAAACAAAATGTAATGTTTAATTTGTGGCTTAGAAATCAAAAGGGTTTGTTAAAAAACAAATAGACTTAGAATTCAGGAAACCTCAAAGAGTCCCAGCTAGGCCTTTAATAACCCTGAGCCTGTTTCTTTGCCAAAAAAGTGGGTATAATAATAGTTAATGCATAAGATTATCATAAAGATTAAACAAGATGCATAATATGGTCTTTCTATAAACAATAAAAGAGCTATAAAACAACTGCATCTTTAATCACATTAGGATCTCATTTATCTCTCTTGTCAACCAATCACCTTTCAACTTTTCATACATCGCCAATAATCTTCACAGCAATACTACAAAGTGCAGAAAGTTATCTTCATTTTGCAGGTGAGGAAATCAGAGCTCACAGAAGATTAAGCAATATTCCAACTACAATACAGCTAGTAACAGATATTCTAGTGTTGGAACCCAGAGCTGGTGTTTGTAAGCTCTCACTGATAAACGCAAAAGCAGATTTTCAGCAGCTACTGATTGACTAGGTCAGGAGGAAAAGCTGATGTCTTCCCTCTAAACTGCATGACTCCAAATGCGAACCTAAAGGTGATCTTGCATCCAACTTTAGAAAACCCCACGGGCCTCTCAAGCCATAGGATTTTCAAGCTGAAAGGGGCCTTAGAGAACAGAGGATTCTAGTCTAATTTCTTCATTTTTTACTTGAAGAAAATGAGTTCAAGTCTCTTGTCTGAGTTATATAGTGCATTATTGGGCATATCCAATGTGGGAACTCAGGTCTCCTGACCCTCAGTTCCATGTTTATCCCACTTCTTTCAAAGTCTGGGCAGATTTACAAAGCTGCAACATTGTGCTTTCCATCAGTTCACATTATTTCTGGGTTCCATTATTAGGCAATTCCTTAGTTCTCAAGAAAAGCCCTATGACAGTTTCTCAAGCTCCCAAAGGAAATTTAATCATAGTTCAAAATGAAGCTTGAGCACTTACTACATGCCAGACACTGTGGTAAGCACATTATCTTCCCTTTTGCAGTATCTTCCAAACTCTAGTTATTTGAACACTACCTTTATTATTTTGCCAAATCTACATACCATCTGTATAGTTATTAATGTAATATTTGTCTTCATATCATCTTGAAAGTATTAACTGCTTTAGCTTTATCCTGGGCTGTGATAGGAAATCAGGGTGTCCTAGTTATTTTTAAAATATGCAGCACATAAATACATAACTATTAGCATTAACAGTCATCTGAACTCTGTAATATTATCTCATTTAAATACCCCCAGACCATAAAAAACTATTGTTTTCCCTGCATATCCTATATCATATCCTTCTATTGTAGCCCAATATGTTTGCATTTTGTCACAATATAGAAAACCCAAGCTTGCTTAAATAACTCTGGTCTCACGGCAAGTAAGTAGCATCACCATACTCTAAATCCAAGCCTGGCTAACTGCAAAGTCTTTGCTCCCAGCCTCGTCACTTACTGACGTGAAGAAGTGCTTACAGAAAGTTACATCAGGTCAGAACTTTAGGGGTCCTACTCTTCCAGGGCCACAGATTTACCCACATGTATGATTATGTGCAGGGGTGGGTGAGTTTGGTTGGGGAAAACTTATAAGGGAACAACAGCACTATGACCTTTTTCTCTTTAAGTTTTTATTTTGGAAAATATCATATCTACAGAGAAGCTGAAAAAGTAGTGCAATGACCACTCCATAACCTGTGTTCAAGGATGGTTCACATTTACACTTGTTAAACTTGCACTGTGTGTGTGCGCATGCATGCATGCACACGTACGTATGTATATCTGTTGTTTTGTTGGAATCATTTGAAAAGAATTTGCACATACTAGTGGCATTTCATTCCTAAATACTTTAGCATGTACTCGTTTAGAACAAAGACATTCTCCTACATAATTATAATACCATATCACACCCAAGAATGTAATAGATATACTAATATTATCTAATAAGCAGCCCGTTTTCAAAATTTCCCAACTGTCCCCATATTGTCCCTTACAGCTCTTTTCTTCTTTCCAGGATCTAAGATCACCTGTCCCATTTGGTTGTCAGTTCTTAGTCTCCTTTTATCTAGAACAGTCCTTCTACCTCTTGTTTTTCATTCATTGTCATTTATTAAAATTTCAGACCAATTTTCACGATTAGTTAGATTCAGGTTAACCTGCCCCTTTTTTTGCACATTCCTTCGGTAATATGGTTATGCAAAATCACTTGAGAAAAAGTTACACAGATTGGTCAGAAAACAGAGTAAATATCCTTAAAATCCTGAATAGATACATCGTATAAAATCCTGAATAAAATATATATTTTAGCAGCCAGATGAACTATCAGTTGGCCAAGAGAAGTAGCTTTGATCTGTGATAGCAACACCCAACATTCCCCAAATCCTCCATATGGTCACCAACTTGAACGAATCCCCCTATTCATTTCCTCAAGCCCATTTAAAATAAACATAATGCTGTTTTACCTTATCTTTTGTCATTTTACCAGTTGGAGTCCTCCTCTGAATTCCAAGTTCTGTAGTGAGTGTGGCACACGCAGCTGGCCAGCCTCTGCCTTTCTCCAGCTTTCTACTAGTTATACATTAGAGGAGGAGGAGCAAGGCAAGGAAGCCGTGTGGCCATGTAAAAGTCCAAATCTAATCTTGGCAGAGGCTGATATTGATGAGAATGTAATCAATAAATGCTTTGTCTTAGTGACTTGTGGCTTCAATGCCTGTGCACCAGCAAAAGAAAATTGGAGTAGGTCCCTTAGGCATGAGTTACAAAGCAGAGATGGTCACACTTTAAGACATGTTAAGTATGCCAGTAATCAGAGATAGGTGAAAAAAGAAATCGTTGGGGTCCTTTGTAGAAGGTAAGATGTGCTGGGCCAACATACCATGCTGTGGGGATGACAAAGACAGGGAGAAGGGAGGACACTCCACTCTGCCCTGTAGAGAACCAGTACAGTGATGTTTGTGCTTTCCAGCTGGGTTTGTGTAGCCAGAGGCCATTGCAGTCTTGAGTGGTTCACCTGAATGAGCTTTGGAGAGCTGTGAACTTGGGTTTGAATCTCAGCATTTACTGGTGGTGTTATTAAGCGGCTGGCTCACAGTGACTTTTCTGTGCCTTAGTTTTTTTCACCTAATAAAATGAAAATAAGAGAACACACGTTGTTTTCTCGTGTGGATTAAATGTCATAGGAAACTGCTTAGCATAATGCATAAGTGCTCAGCAATGTTGGCTATTATTATTATTGTTTTGGTGTATGTCAAGAGACACTTGTTGGAGTGGGGTTCTTAAATAAATCTGTCCATATGGCTTGAGTTTGTGCCCTTCTGTGTCTCCTGTATGATATTCAGTCCCTATGGGAGCCCAGGTGGCATCAAAATTGGTTGAACTTGAACTGTGTTTGGTGACGATTGTCACTGGCTCCACTGAGGCTCAGCTGGAACCAGGTCTTAGGGAGGAAATGTAACAGAGAGTCCCCCAAGCCAGGGATGTTACAAAGAAACAGACAGTGATAAAGTGAAGAGGTAAAGGAGACTCTGATTTCATGTGTCTTGTATTTTGCTGTCATCCTTTTATTTCAATTACCACTCTCTGCAGGGTAACACAACTGAGTAAATAATTCAACTCAAACCACATACTTTTATTGAGCCCGGTACAGTCCCAGGCTCTGAAATACATTAGATAAATAAAACACTTGGAGCTCGTAAGGTATAAGGACAGATGAATGGAATCACAGACACGCAACACAGTTTTTTTTCTTTAGTAGAAAGGCATGAAGGAATATTATTAGCAATGATAGTTAATCTTTATTGAGTTCTTGCTTGTTGCCAGGTGCTGCTCTCAGCATTTTACATAGATTAACTCGTTCATCGTAACATAAGGCACTCTCCGTTGTTGAGCTAAGCTTTGGGGGAGCAAAGTTAGCCCAGGTAGCCACCTGCCACCACTGACGTTAGTGCGTTGCCAGAGTCTGCTTTCTGCACCAGTTTCAGCGGCTGATGCGAACGCTTCCCCGTCAGAGCCTCTACAATCAGGGGAGAATTTCTTAGCAATCATCTTCCAGTGACGTGACACCGCAATAAAGAGTCTTCGCGCGGCTGTGGAAAGTGGGTTACCTTCCAGATTTTTGCCATCCTCTGTTTTTTGAATCTTCCTTTTTAAGAGGCAGCGTTGGCCCTGAATGCTGCGTGGGGTCAGGCCTTTAACTTCGGGTGCCGGTCGGAACAGCCCGGGCCGTGGGAACAGCGCGCGCAGGGCGCTGTCCTCCTCGCCGTTGGGAGCGCACCCTCGCTAACCGGGACGCGGGGCCTTGAGCCACCCAGACCAGCTTCCTCTGGTTTAGCGAGGACCTCTCTTGTTCTGCTCTTGCTCAGAAATGAGTCATCTCCGCAGCATTTAGGGAAGGGCTGAAACTATCTCCGGGGTGGGGGTGGAGGGTGGCAGTCACGGTGATTGCCTTGGTGGATTTAGCCCTCGGAGGACTGATACTCCATTTCGGCCTCTGGGGAGAGTTTGCTGGGGCGCCCACTGGAGGAGCTGCGGGTCCGATCGATCACAGAGGCGTCCTCGTGTTTCCCCGGCTGTAGGATAAAGTCAGGCTTTTTGTGCTTTGCTGTCGGGTTGGGGGCCTCTCAGAGAGGTGCTTCGGTGCCCAGAATCACCCAGAGATCCCTGCCAGGTGGGGTGAAACCAGTTCTGTGTGGTTGTTCTTTAGGCTTCACACTTTAAACCCATCGGGTCAGATTCTGATTACTTCTTGCTTAATTTAACCTTCGTAGTAGATAACCAGTATCTCTAGGTGGTGAGAGTTTCCAAGTATAGAGAAGAGCCGCTCTTTATTATTATTATTATTATTATTATTTATTATCCTTCCATTCAGCAACACGAGTGTTTAGTTTATTTCTATAAATGGGAAGAAAGAAAAGCAGCTATCCCAGCATGCTGCATTCCTCTCTCACTGGGGCAAGTGCGGGTAATGCAAAGGCATCTCTGGGGAACCAAATCAAGTAAGTTCAAACTGGGCCAAGCCAGGAGCGCAAGGGAGTGTGGGAAACTCCTGTTCCCTGAGGAAGTCTGGTGTATTTTAAGATTTCCAAGTCAGATTTGCCCTCATCGTAGCCTGCCTCTTCTCGCCCTCTCCAGATACCTCTCTGGTCCAAGCTACCAGCGTCTCTTCTGACTGTGACTATCTGGCCTCCCTGTCTCCATTCTTACCCTACAGTCCCTTTTGACAGAGCAGCCAACAGTGATTTAAAAATTAAACCAGACCATAATACCCCTTGCTTAAACGTCTCCAGAGGTGTCCCAGTCACCTTTAGAAGGAAACCCACATTCTTTACCATGGCTGACTTGGTGTAGCATTCCCTGACACTGAGATTTGCTCCCCTACTACTCTCCTCCTCTCCTGCTCAGCCACACTGGCCTCAGACTTGTTTAATGTGTTCCAGGCTCAGACCTTTGTACTCCATGGGTCGCTGTCTAGAGTGCTCTGCCCCAGATTTGTCTGTGGCCAGCACCTCTACATTCAGATGACAGTTCAGACTCTCCAGCCAGTCTTTTCTTTTTCTTTCTTTCTTTCTTTCTTTCTTTCTTTCTTTCTTTCTTTCTTCTTCTTTCTTTCTTTAAAAATTTTTAAAGTTTGTTTATTTATTTTGAGAGAGAGAGAGAGGCAGCATGCACAGGAGGGGTAGAGAGAGAAGGAGAGACAGAATCCCAAGCAGGCTCCACACCAATAGGGCAGAGCCTGATGTGGGGCTCAAATTCATGCAAGATGATCCTGAGCCCAGACCAACAGTTTGATGCTTACCTGACTGTGCCACCCAGGTGCCCCTCTCCAGCCAGTCTTCTTCTTTTTTTTTTTTTTTAACGCTTATTTTTGAGCGACAGAGAGAGACAGAGCATGAGCAGGGGAGGGGTAGAGAGAGAGAGAGGGAGACAGAATCCTAAGCAGGCTCCAGGCTCCAAGCTGTCAGCACAGAGCCCGATGCAGGGCTCGAACTCATGAGTTGTGAGACCATGACCTGAACCAAAGTTGGACACTTAACCAACTGAGCCACCCACGTACCCCTCTCCATCCATCCTGTCTTCTTAAGGTGAACACCACCTACCCCTTCCAACTCATTCTTGGTCCTGTTACTCTATTTTCTTCCTAGCACTTATGCTTGAAATTTTATTTACTATTATTTTATAATCAAAATATTAAACATTAAATATTTATATGTAAATTAATAAGTAATAATTATAACACTATATTATAAGTGTAATATGATTGTTATATATAATATAAATTAATAATTACATATTTAATTGTTTAAATATTAAAATTATTTTAATTAAAATTTATTATTATTTTATTATTTATTTGTGTATTACTTATCGTGTTCCCCTTTCTCCACCATATATGGGTAGACCTTGCCCATCTTGTTATTTCTAGTGCCTGTGAGAGTGCCTGGAGTACTACTGTGAGAGTGCCTGGAGTAGAGTACTACTTCATAGTAGGCACTCAGTAAATATTTGTTTAATAAATGGAGGAAGTTCAAGAAGAGTTGCCCCATACTTTCTTGCAATGGGGGAGAAGGCGTCTGAGGCTGGCATTGGACATTGATTGATTTAAGTGTCAATAAATTCACTATTTACACTGCATTTTGCTAGGCACCTGTTATAACAGTGAATGGAACAGACAGGTTTCTACTCTAATGGGGTTACATTCTATGAAATAAATTAAATAGTACTGACGAAGAGAACAACAGGAGATGCCCACTTTAGAAAAAGTGCTCAGAAAAATTTTTTTTTGAAGAGGTGTCTTTTTAGCTGATACCTGAAGAATGGGCAGGTGGTGTGGAGGGGGCAAGTATATGCAGCAAAGCCTGAGAGAGGAAAGATCTTGGTGGAAGAATAAGAGAAGTGTAGTTAAAGCCAGAGAGCCAGAGGAACTGGAAAGAGATGTTATTGGGGAAATAGCAGCTGTACTCATGCAGGGCCTTGAAGGCCATGGGAATGAGCTTGGATTCATGCCAAGGGCAATGGGAACTCACTGGAGGGGATTAAGCATGGAAATGATATGATCCAATATATGTTTTAAGATCACTCATGCTGTTGAGTGGGGGGTGCATTGGATGGGGTGTCTGAGAAAGAGAAGAGACATGATTGTAGGGCTCTTCTAACAGTTCATCCTTGCTGTTAACCACTAGAAATAATGGTGGTAGCAGGGAAAGAGAAGTAACAAATTCAAGATGTATTTTGGTAGTTTAGCTAGACTTTTCCCTAACTGCTTGAGAGAGGAGTTAGGGGCAGAACTGAGGGTGATAGATAGGTTTCTGGCTTGTTAAATTGGGATGACTGTGATGCTATTTAAGGCTATAGGTGCTGGATTGTTTATTCATCTGAGTGATAATCCAAGTTCATCTCCCAGACCTCACCTCAAGGAGGGTCCCAATAAAATAACCAAAACAGACATATTTTGTTTTACTTTTTAAAAGTTAAACTTTTTTTCAAATAATTGTAGATTCAAATGCAGTTGTGAGAAATAATACAGAGAGTTCCCATATACCTTTTACCCAGTTTCCCTCAATGTGACATCTTGTAAAATACAGTGTAATATCATAGTCGGGATATTGACATCAGTAGTCAAGATACAGAACATTCCCATCGCCACAACGATCCCTCATGTTGCCCTTTTATAGCCACACCTACTTCCCTCTTACCCCTACTGATTCCTAAACTATGGCAACCACTAATCTTTTCTCCATTTTTATAATTTGGTCATTTAAACTATGTTATATATAAATGGAATTAGTTAGTATTTGTATTAGTGTTCTCCAGAGACATAGAACCAATAGGACGTGTGTATATATATGAGAATAGGAGAGAAAGAGATTTATTTTAAGGAATTACCTCACATGATTGTGGATTTGGTGAGTCCAAATTCTGTAAGGCGAGGCTGGCAGGCTGGGGACTCAGGAAGGAGTTGCAGTTCAAGTCCAAAGGCAGTCTGCTAGAGAATTCCCTCTTGCTCAGGGGAGGTCAGGCTTTTGTTCTATGAGACCATCCACTGATGAGACCCATCCACATGCTGAAAGACAATCTACTTTACTCAAAGTCCACCAACTTAAATATAAATCTCATTCAAAACATTGTCCTGGAAACATCCAGAATAGTGCTTGACCAAATATGTGGGTACAGTGGTCCTGCCAATTTGACACATCAAACTAATCATTACAGCATGTAACCTTTGAGATTGGCTTTTTTTGCTCAGTATAATTTCTTGAGATGCATCCAAATTGTTGCATGTATCAGTAGTTTGTTGGGTTTTATTGCTGAGTAGTAAGTGTTCCATGGTGTGGATGTGCCACAGTGTATTTAACCACTTACCTTTGAGAACATCTGGGTTGTTTACAGTTTTGGACTATTCCAAATAAAACTTAAGACATTTATGTAAACAAAAAACAAAAACAAAACTTTTGTGTGTGTGAACATAAGTCTTTTCTCTGGAATAAATGTCCATGAGTACATTTGCTAGTCCATAAACTTGTTGCCTGTTTAGTTTTTAAGAAACTTCCATTTTTACTTTCCTACCAGCAATATATGGGTGATTGTTTTCCTGCAAGCTCATCATCTGATATTGTCATTATTTTTTAATTGAGACATTCTAAAGGGTGTGTAGTAATATCTCATGATGGTTTTATTTTGCATTTCTTTATTTTTTAATTAAATTAATCACTTTATTCAAAAGAACAACATATCTAGATTTCATTTCATGAGACAGCTACTTTTTTTTTTTTTTTTTTTTTTAGTATAATTGACCCAAAATGTTACATTAGTTTCTGGTGTGCAAGTTAGTGATTTGACAAGTTTATATATTATGCTGTGTTCATCACAAGTGTGGCTATCATCTGTCCTGTTACATCATTATTACAATATCATTTACTGTATTCCTTATGCTCCTACTTTTTATTACTGTAACTTACTCATCTCATAAGTGGAGGCCTGTGTCTCGCTCCTCTTCACCCATTTTGCCCAACCATGCATCCCCCTCCCTTCTGGTAACCATCCGTTTCTTCTCTGTATCTATAGTTCTGACTCTGTTTTTTGTGTGTTTATTTAAAAATTTTTTTTTAATGTATATTTATTTTTGACAGAGATAGAGAGAGACAGAGCATGAGCGGGGGAGGGTCAGAGCGAGAGGGAGACACAGAATCCGAAGCAGGCTCCAGACTCTGAGCTATGGGCACAGAGCCCGAGTCCGGGTTCAAACTCACAGACCGTGAGATCATGACCTGAGCCGAAGCCGGACGCTCAACCAACTGAGCCACCCAGGTGCCCCTGTTTGCTCATTTTTTTTAGAAGATTCCATTTATGAGTAGAATGGTATAGTATTTGCCTTTCTCAGTCTGACTTATTTCACTTAGCATAATATCCTCTAGGTCCATTCATTGTTGTCTCAAATGGCATGATCTCATCCTTTTTTATGGCTGTATAGTATTACATCATGTATGTGTACCACACTTTCCTTATCTGTTTGTCTATTGGTGGACGCTTAGGTGGCTTCCATGTCTTGGATGTTGTAAATAATGCTGCAATAAACAGAGGGGTGCATATAAGTTTTTGAGTTAGTGCTTTCTGTGGGAAAACAATAGTGGAACACTAGTATTTTCCCTGGAAAAACACTCAATAGTTGAATTGCTGGATTATATGATGTTTCTATTTTTAACTTTTTGAGGAACCTTCATTCTGTTTTCCACAGTGGGTGCACCAATTTACATTCACCCCAATAGTGCACAGGTGTTCCTTTTTCTCCACCTCTTTGTCAATGCTCGTTTCTTATCTTTTGCATTTCTTTAATGGTTAATGATGTTGAACACATTATCATTTACTTATTTGGCATCTATATATGCTTTTTGGTGAAACGTCTCTTCCTGCCTTTTGTTTATTTTATAATTAAATTATTGTTTTGTGTGTTTATGTATCTGTGTGTTTTCTGTTGAGTTTTGACAGCTTCTTATGTATTTTAGCTACTACTTCTTTGTTGGATATGTGATTGACAAATATTTTCTCCTGCATTCTAGCTTGTCTTTTCATCCTCTGAACAGGATCTTTCATAGAGCAAAAGATTTTAATTTTTCCAGAAGCCAATTTATTAATTTTTCTTTTTATAGATTATGCTTTTGGTGTCATATCTTACTTTTGGATAGCCTTCATCGTGAAGATTTTCTTCTACGTCATTTTTTTTTTTCTAAAAGAGTTATTACGTTACACTTTATATTTAAGTCTATGATCCACTGCGTTGTTTTTGGTATAGTGTGGGACCTAGACTGAGGTTCATTTTTGCCTATGGATGGATGTCCAATTGCTCCAGTACCATTTAATGAACAGGTTATCTTTCTTCTATTGAATTGCTTCTGCACCTTTATCAAAAATCACTTGAGCATATTTATGTGGATTTATTTCTGGGTTTTCCATTCTGTTGCATTTATGTTTGTGTCTGTCCCTCTACCAATAACAGAGTGTTGCTTACTATAGCTACATAAGTCTTGAAATCCGGTGTACTGATTCCTCCCACTTTATTCTTCTTTTTGAAAATTGTAGTTCCTTTATTTTTCCACATGAAATTTAGAATTTCATATTAATTAACAAAAACCTCTTGCTGAGATTTTGCTGGGAATTTATTTTAATTCCATTAAACTTGCATATCATTTTGGGAACAATTGACATTTTTACCATATTGAAACTTCCAGTCCATGAACATGCTCTTCATTTATTTGGATCTTCTTTGATTTCTCTTATAAAAGTTTTATGACTTTCAGCATACAAATCTTATTCATGTTTTGTCAGATTCATGTGCTGAAAAAATTTTAAATATTTATTTTTGTGAGAGAGAGAGAGAGACAGACGGACAGACAGAGCATGAGTGGGAGAAGAGCAGAAAGTGAGGGAAAAACAGAATCCAAAGCAGGCTCTAGGCTCGGAGCCGTCAGTACAGCTCAAACCCACAAACCGCGAGATCATGACCTGAGCTGAAGTCTGATGCTTAACCTACTGCGCCACCCAGGTGCCCCTGTTTTGTCAGATTTAAACTTAACTCTTTTATTTTTCTCAGTGATTTAAATAATGTTGTATTTTTAACTTTAGTGTCTATGTGTTCCTTGCTAGAATATAGAAGTATAATTAATTTTTGTGTGTGTTCATTGTATATCCTACAACCGTGCTGAACTCACTTATTCTAAGAGTTTTTAGTAGATTTCTTGGACTTTTCTATGTAGACAGTCATGTCACCTGAAAATAGGGAGAGCATTATTTGTTATGTTATGACCTATATGCCTTTTATTTCCTGTTCTTAACTTATGACACTGGTAACAACTTCTAGCACTGTGATGAGTAAGAGTGACATAAGTGAATATCCTTGCCTTGTTCTTGATCACAGGGGAAAGCATTAACCTCTCACAATTAAGGATAGTGTTAGTTCTGGGTTTTCTGTAGCTGCTCTTTATCATGAGAAAGTTCCTCTCTATAACTATTTTTCTAGGACTTAAAAAAAATTATGAATCAGTATTGAATTTTGTCAAATGCTTTTTTTTGTATCATTTGATACGATCATATGATTTTTTTTTCTTTAGCCTGTTAATATGATGGCTACATACCATCTTTGTTTTTTTAGTGTTTATTTATTTTTGAGAGAGAGAGACAGGGAGAGAGCAAGAGAGTGTGAGAGCACAAATGGGGGAGGGGCAGAGAGAGAGGAGGACACAGTTTCTGAATTGGGCTCTGTGCTGACAGCAGAGAGCCTGATGTGGAGCTCAAACTCATGAACCATGAGGCCATGACCTGAGCCAAAGTTGGATGCTTAACCCACTGAGCCACCCAGACATCCCTGTCTGGTTTCGATATCAGGGTAATATTAGCTTCATAAAATGAATTTAGAAGTCATCTCCTTTCTTTAGTTTTCTGGAAAGGATTGTGTACAAATGATGTTTGGTAAGATTCTGCAATGAAACAGTGTAGGTCTGGAGATTTCTTTTGGGGAGGTTTCAAATTATAGAATCAATTTCCTCAGTAGTTACAAGACTATTCAAATGATCTATTTCATATTGGATGAGGTGTGGCAATTTGTGCTTTTTAAGGAAGTGGTATATTTCATCTAACTTGTCAAATTTGTGTCTTTCCTAGTATTCCCTTTTCATTCTTTTTATGTCTGCATGGTTTATAGTGATATACCTTGTTTCATTCCTGATATTGATAATTTTTGTCTTCTCTCTCTCTCTCTTTCTTTTTGTCAGTCTTGATACAGGTTTGTAAACTTTATTGATTTTTGCAAAGAATAAGATTTTTATTTCATTGATTTTTCTCTGTTATTTCTCTGTTTTCAATTTTATTGATTTCTACTCTTATCTTTATTAGTTTCTTCCTTCTGTTTGCTTTGGGTTTATTCTGTAATTCAGTTTCTAGGTTCTTGATATGGGAGATTAACTGGTTGATTTGAGAATTTTCTTCCTTTCTAATGTATTAATTTAGTGCTATAATATTCCTTCTCAGCATTGCTTTAACAGTGTTTTACAAATTTTAACATGTTGCATTTCAATATTCATTCTGTTCAATTTTTTTTTTTTTATTTCCCCTGAGACTTCCTCTTTGATCTCTGGATTATTTTAGAAGTGTAAAAGAAGTGTTTGCACTCAACAAGTGTTGAGAATTTTTCTGTTTCTGTTATTGATTTCTAGGTTGATTCCACGGTGGTTAGGAAAAACACTGTACAATTTCAGTTCTTTTAAATTTGTTAAGGATTGTGTTGTGGCTCAGGATATGGTCTGTCTTGATATATATTCCATGGACTCTTAGAAAGTATATCTCTTCTGTTGCTGTTGAGTGGAATGTTCGGTCAGTGTTGATTAGGGTCTGTTGTTTGATGGTATTGTTGAGTTCTTCTAGATATGTGTCTAGTTGTTCTATCAATTGTTGTGAGAAGGGTATTAGAGTCTGCAACCATAATTATGGATTTATCTATTACTTCCAAGTAAAGGTAGAAGTCCATGTTGCCCATTCTTCTTACAATGATACTCAAGGTAGTGGGAGAGTTCTTCATTTATACTGGGCGGGGGTGAGATTTCCTGCTCCCCATGTGGTCTCCACTGATGCCATGGTGGGGATGACTTCATTCCTGATGGGCAAGGTAAAATTCCTGTCTCTCCACTAGGCCTCCTCTGGCAATACCCCAGCAGGAAGGGAGAGGGGAACTTCATTAATTCAAGTATGGGGGAAAGTCTAGAGTCTTCACGATTACCACTGATGCTGCTGGAGGGGAGTTTCAGTACAGCATGGATAAAAGTCATGCTTCTTATTTGGCCTTCTTTGACATCACCCAGGTAGAGATGTTGGGATTTTTTGTTAGTGCCTCCCAAGGATAGAAGTCTAGGTTCCCTACTCAATCTTTGTCAGCTTAATTTGGGTCAGGGCCAGTTTTGTCTGTGATGATTGGATGGAATAAAGCAGTTATTATCCAAAAGTGGTTTTTTTTTTTTTTTTTTTGCCTTAGTAAGTTTTCCTTTTCCTTTGGCTAGAGAAAGCAGATTTTTGAAGAACTTTTTTTTTTTTTTTCTTATTTGTACCCATTGGCATTTCTGGGTTCTTCATTGCAAATTGGGGATATATGAAGCAGTGGAATTCACCACTACCATTTTTCAAATTTTGAGGTTTCTAGCCAGTTAGCTCTCTACTCTCCACCCTCTATAGTTTTCTTCTGTTTGTTTTATATTAATGTCCAGGGTTTTAGTTGTATTTAGCAGGGGGGAATAGGGAAGAGTTTGTCTACTTCATCTTCATGGTAGCTGAGGCCTTGTTCCATTTTCAAAAGACTTTAGGGAAAGAAACCTAATGAATTATAAAACAATCACAAGAACAAATAAACAAAAGATGAAGTCAAACCAAACTAAAACAAAACAAAAAAATTTATGGCATTTAACTTAACTTTCTCCTACTGAAACTTCAGGTGTCCCCACTCATTTTGTTTTTTCTTATCTCATCAATACTAGAGTTGAGAAGTTATTGTTTTTCATCTCCTGTACTTTGGTTCATCGTATGTAATGGTGAGATACGGGGAAAAGAAAATGGGCTAAAAAGGTAAATAAATGAGGGCTCAAAACTCTCTCTGAGCTCTAAACAAAAGGGTATTAACTGCCTACTCACTATCTTCACATAAGTGTCTAATAGGTACAATCTAAATGTTATCATAATTAAACAGAAATCTTGATTTCTTTTTTTAAAAATATTTTTTAGTGTTTATTTGTTTTTGAGAGAGAGGGAGAGAGGGAGAGAGAGAGAGAGAGTATGAGCAGGGGAGGGGCTGAGAGAGAGGGAGATACAGAATCTGAAGCAGGCTCCAGGCTCTGAGCTGTCAGCACAGAGCCCAACGCGGGGCTTAAACTCACTAACCATGAGATCATGACCTGAGCCAAAGTTGGGAGCTCAACTGACTGAGCCACCCAGGTGCCCCAGAAACCTTTATTTCTTACCTTCCCACCCTCGAATATGCCATTTGCTGCTAATGTAGCTTTAGGCCTCAATATCCACTTCTGTGAGACTGATATGATAATGTCTACTTTTTGGATTAGTTATAACAGTTAGAGAGTATGTGTAAATAAAGAGGACATGGCAAATACTAGCTGCTCAGTACTGATAGTGATTATTATTGTTATTGTACATGCATATGAATCTTTCTATACAAGTGAAATTTCATCATATCCTCCTTTATCTCCATACAACTGATTCCAACAGTTGGCCCTTCTGTAGTTTGCCCTCCCTGTTAGAGTGGAAGACTATGTCCCTGTTCGTCTCTAAAGGCAATGCCTACACTCCTGTTCTAGACCTTCTTTAATCTCTTAAGGACCTCATTCCTGCAATTATCCACTTTCTCTTCTTGCAGTCAAGAGAAATCATTACTTTCCCCATTTCTACCAAATTATTTACTTCAGCAATATAAAGCACATTAACATGGCCCATCTGGGGGGAAATGCTCTCTTAATGTCTAGACGTTTGCTGCATTTCTCTGCTTCCCTTAATGGCAGAACTCTTCCAAAAAGTTGTCAGTGCTATCTTCACTATTCACCAGTCTTTTCTCTTCAATCTGCTTTAAAGGGGCTTTTGTCCTTCACCACACCTCTGAAATAGCTCTTTATGAGTTTCCCAACAATCTACATCTCCCTAAGGATAATGGACAATTCTTTGTCCATTGGACCACTCTCCTTTTTATTGAAACGTTTTCTTCTCTTAACCTCATAACAACTGGATCACTTGAACTCATTTTCTGACTCCTTCTTCCTTTCCAGACTTCTTAATGGTGTTATAGTTCAGGGCTTAGTCCTTGTCCTATTTCTCTTTTTACCCACATTCATTCTGTATATAATCCCATTGGATCTAACGGCTGGTATCCAAAAGAATGTTCTGTGATGATACAAATGTTCTGTATCTGTGCTGTCCCATATAGTTGTCACTAGCTACATGTGGCTATTTGAATTTAAATTAATTAAAATAAAAAATTCAGTTGCTCAGTCATACTAGTTACATTTCAAGTACTCAATATCCATGAATAGCTAATGAGTATTATATTGTACAACACAGAAGTACAATATCTATCTCTAGCATTGCACTTCTCTCTCCAAGCTTCAGACAATACTCAACATCTCCACTTAAATGTCGAAGAGTTTTTATCTTAAGTCAATCCTGTGTAAATGGAACTCCTACTTTCTCTAATTTTTACCCTTAAATTTGCTACCCCACAAGCCTTTTCTTGTTCAGTAAATGGCATCAAAAATTGTTACAAGCCAGGGGTCATTTTTTGTCTTTTAAGTCCTATAGCCAGTTCATTGGAAAGCTCTGCCCATTATGCCTTCCAAATATACCCCAAATCTGACCACATCTCACCATTTCTACCACCATCACTCTAGTCCAAGGGAGCACCCTCTTTGGCCTTGACTATTGCAATAGCCTCCTAACTACTCTCCCTGTCTCAATTCTTGCTCCTCTGCAGTTCATTTTTCTTGTAGTAGACAGAAATATCTTTAAAAAATTTTTTTTTTCAACGTTTATTTATTTTTGGGACAGAGAGAGACAGAGCATGAACAGGGGAGGGGCAGAGAGAGAGGGAGACACAGAATCGGAAACAGGTTCCAGGCTCTGAGCCATCAGCCTGACGCGGGGCTCGAACTCACGGACCGCGAGATCGTGACCTGGCTGAAGTCGGACGCTTAACCGACTGCGCCACCCAGGCGCCCCCAGAAATATCTTTAAAATATAAATATATCTTAAAAAAGTAAAAAACCAGGAGACATTTCCCTGTTTAAAATGCAATTTCTTTCCATTTAAATGAGAATAAATCAAAACTCCTAACCTTACCTAAAAAGCCTGCATGATTTGATCTTTTGCTTATTTTTTTAACATCTGCCCTTCCACCTTCATTTCTGTTCTTTTTACACTAACCACCATGTTATTTGAGCCCATTAAGCTAGCTCCTTTCTATCTGGAACACTCTTCCCAGGATGGATGCCTCCTTCTTATAATTTAGGTCTCAATTCAAATATGTCCCTCTCACCGTCACCTGTTTCTACCTTCACCCCCCGACCTACTCCTACCATCCTTCTTCCTGACCACCCTGGCTAAAATACATCTTCCCTCCATTCACTTATTATCATTATTACCCTATTGTAATTTGTTCACTGCATTTGTTAATGCCTAAACCCAACTTATGTATTTGTTTCCATGTTTATTTTTATTATCTCCCTAAAGACCATACAAAGTCCTTGAGGAACAGACTCTATCACGCCCACTGTTGTATTCTCAACTCCCCAAATAGTTTTAGTACACACACACACACACACACACACAGTAGGTGCTCCTAAAAGACTGGATTTTAGGATATTTGTTGATTAATATCAAATATAAATATTTGTTGATTAATTAATAATTAGGCAATATACACAATTTGCCAGAATCTTTTTCTACCATACATCTGGAGTAGACTGCCTAGGTTTGAACCACAGTTTCATTGTTTAGCTATGTGACCTTGGGAAAGTTACTTAAACCTTCTGTGTCATAGTTTTCTCATCTGTAAAATGGGGCACATAATAGTGCTTCTCTCATAGGTGTGTAAGGATTAAAGAAGTTATTACATGTACTTGGAATGTTTGGAACAGTACCAAGCCCATAATAACTATTTGCTGCTATTATTATTAATTACTGAATATATGCTAAATTTCATTAAAGGGCACCTTCATTTTGAAGATTTTCAATAAGGACATTGGGTTTCAAGGGATGATGATGATACTTCAAGAATTCCCTGACTCTGATCAAAACATGCCAACTGTAGTGATTATTATATATTTTATTTATTTAATAAATATTTATTCTCTTTTTAATCAATGATGTTTAGAATTAGTCCCAGGAAGCAGGTCAAAAAGATCATCTCTTGCCCACTTGGAGAGAAAGGGAAGAATATTTAACTAATTAGTATGGCCTTCCCACTAGGGGATTCCTGATGGGCATCTTTAAACCTTGGAAGAGCCCACAGGACATTAGCATTATCTCATTGCATTGTTTGTCTGGCAATGAAAGATCTTGATATTATCATTAACCTTTAGAAAATCAGTAAGGCAAGAGGCAATTTCACAAAAGAACTAAGAATTAGAAAAGTAATCAATAACCAAATTCCTATCACCTCTTTCTAAACTATTGAATGTCTACCATAGTTCAAAAATGTTACACATTGTCACTTCATCCCTGTAACACCATTTGAATAGGACACTATTTTCATTTAACAGTGAGAAGACTAAGGCTCAGAGCACTGAAGGATCTATCCCAAGCTTCCATGGCTAATCAATGGCAAAGCTGCTCAAAAAAACGTTTATAGATTATCTTTTATGTTCCAGGACTGGAGGGAGCAGTGAACTAATCAGATAAGATTCCTGTCTTCCTAGAATTTACATTCTTATAGGGATTGGGATCCAAGTTTTGGAACCTATCTTGAGAGCACCTCAAATTTGTGAAAATGACAACCTGTAGGGGATGAGGTAGGAAATTGACAAATGTGTTAACAAATACATCAAAACACTGAACAACCACCGTAGCAGTCACAAATATTTAATGGACACTTGATGGAAAACATACTCTTTCTTTTAGTTCTACCCACAATCCAAATAGAAAGTCATATATTGCATGGATAATCTCCATATAATAAGAGTATGATATTTTTCCTTGTGAAAACATAAAATGAGGACTTCATTGAATGTATTAAGTTTGAGCATTGAAACTAAAAGGTACTAAAGAATTTGGGTAAACAATTTAGAGATAATTTAGAGGCCACAAAAATATTACAGATTCAAGCCTTAATTAAACTTTGTGTATGCAAACAATGTAAGGCAGTTGGGCCAATAATATTAGACCCTTATATCTTAGAGTAGGCCTTTGGGATAAATAAGTCAGTGAGCACAGAAGCCTGAGCTCTGATGTGATAGACTCAAGGGAGAATGATGAAGAATAGATATTTCTCTGATAGACAGTAGTATGAGTTTGGGTTGTGTGGGGCAATGTGTAGAAAACGAAAGAGGGAGAACACCAAAAAGAATGGAGTCCAGGTCTCTAGGAAGGGCTGCTGAGGTTGGTGTATTGTTCCCGTTTGGATGCTGTGGGATTCAAATTGACCTCTTGGACTTTCCCTGGAAATGAGTCACAGCAGGGGTCCAGAGAGGTCAAGTTGTGGTCCAAGTGTGGTCATGGTCTCTATCTTCAGCCATACCCATGACTAGGGGAGACTGTTAGGACCTAAAGGGTAGTGTCCCATGCTGGGACTAAAAGGAAAGAATCTGGGGCAGATTGTTGGTGCCAGTTCTGTCTGTGGCAGCCAATAAATTGGCCAGTTTCCTATATTCCTTATCTTCTCCTTCCTTTAATTTTACCTATAATTGAGTCGATTCAATAGATTTAATATAGGTGGATGAGAAAGAATGAATGGATTCTTCTGGCTAGCTCAGTGGTAACCTGGAGAGACTCAGACAATCTAAAGTGACAAATCCACATGTACACAGAGGCCCGTGGGACCTCTTGACCCCATCGCAAAGACAGACCTACGGCCACCAAGTGCAGGGCAGAGGAAGTAGCCCTGGTCACTGGGGCTGTGACTTTAAGACTTCATGGACAGATGCAGTGACCTTAATAGCCTTACAATGACCTGCATTGGGAGTCACAGACACCAGATAGTTCTACCCAGTGGCTTGTACAAGTCTAGGCACCTTTCCCACTTTTCTGCTCTTTCTTCTAGTCTGGAGCTTGTGATATTTGGCAATGAGGACAGCTCTCATGAAAAGAGCAAGAGGTCTACTGAGAGGGCAGTCCCCTGGATTTGTGCCATTCATGTCACGAAGGTTTGACAATCTGTGGCTAATTCCTTTGACAGATGCACATCTACAGCAATTTTTCAGCAAGCACTGTCCCAAATTAATTAATCATTGGGTAATTCAGTCTAAATTGAATGGTGCTGCTGCATGCAGAAAAGTTTTTGTTTGCAATTTTTAAGTCATCTCAGTTTAAATTAAGTCTATTAAAATTCTCTGTTCCTAACCAGTTTTCTTTTTTTTTTTTATTTTTAAAATTTTTTTTTTCAACGTTTATTTATTTTTGGGACAGAGAGAGACAGAGCATGAACGGGGGAGGGGCAGAGAGAGAGGGAGACACAGAATCGGAAACCAGGCTCCAGGCTCTGAGCCATCAGCCCAGAGCCCGACGCGGGGCTCGAACTCACGGACCGCGAGATCGTGACCTGGCTGAAGTCGGACGCTTAACCGACTGCGCCACCCAGGCGCCCCCTTAACCAGTTTTCAATCAAGGATGCCTATATGGCCACAACACTCCGCAGGGCATCTTTCTGTTATGAATTTGTGTCTCTTTAATGTTCGCGGGTTAATCATTTTCAGACAGTGTTTGTGCTATTTTCTACCATTGCCTTCGGTACCATTTGCTGCTAATTTGTGGGGTGCTAAGGAAGGCTTACGAAGTTGACATAAAAAAGTGGGAGCAAAGATCATGAGGTCATCATGGAGGTTTCACAAACAATGTTGTTCCGTGTTGTTGACCAATAGGTCACCAATAAAAGGAGCAGTGTCAGGGAGAAACGGTTCTCGTGACAGTTGTTTACCAGACACAGAGGAGTTCCAGGAATGTACTGTCATAAGCAGATGGTGCAATTCGGTGGTGGGCAAGTTGTTGACCCAGGCACTCCTTTGTCTTGTAGATCTCTAAGAGACACAGTGAGCTTCAGTTTATTAGCCCTGTTCTCCTCAGAAAATCCCCAGTGCTTACCAACACCAAACGTGGGCTTCTGGAGTCTCTTTAGAGACATCTGAGAGTCAGTGGCAAGACTGGCAAACGTGAAAGCAAATAGAATGTCTCTCTCTTGCAACTTGAAGTCACCTCCTCTCTTTGAGCATGGCAAGCAGATTTGGTGAAGCACTTTTCGGTGGTTGATTGGAGGAGGGAGCAGTGTTTATTTTTCTTCAGTGACTCAACTGAGCATACCGGAATTGAAGGTCAGAGCCTCAGTGGCTCTGTGCAGTAGATGACTCAGTTTCCCCAGCCCTGGAAGCAACCCTTTGGGCCTCTAGGGATGTTCAAGGTGGCCTGAGAATGGAGCCCTCCTTTTTTGGCAGCTATGGTCTCCCCTTAGGGGAGGAGTCTGCCCCGAGGCCACATCACTGCCTTTCTTCTCACCTTCCCTCCCCCTTTTTCTTCTCTCTTCCCAAACTCTCCTCAAGTGGCCTATGCTAATGTGAAGGGGAAAATTGGTTTGCTACAGCAAGAGCACAGGTGCCCGTCTCTCTTACCCTGACCGAACTGCCAGACTCTAGCCGAACCTTATAGGTGGGCTCGGTTGCCACACACAAAGCCATTGCCGTTATTTTACCACTGATGGGAGCAGGGTGAAGAAAGTCAGGGGAGCAGCTTGTTGGAGAGGAAAGAGTGCCGTCTTAGGAGTCTGGAGACGAGCCTTCTTGTTCCATTGCTGCTGCGGCCCTTCAGACCGCCTTGAGCCACTCAATTATGGTCTCTGAAGGGTGAGGCTCTAAGTCCCTTGTAGGGATGCAATTTTGTCCTTTCAAGACATGTAAGATCACAGCAGAGATAAGGGGTAGATTCCTTGTGATGGCTTCACACTGAAGGGCAAAGAGACCATCTGAGTGTTCCCACAGGTAAGGGTCTTGAGTGCCACATGCTGTTCTAGTTCAATTCTGGTGATTATAGCTCCCACCAAGAGGCAGCCCTACCGCTAGAATGTCCCTGGTCCTTTTGTCCTCATCAGTTAGCACTCGACCTGACTCAACCATTGTCCTTATGGATTTCTTGCCAGTGAGAACTCACTTAGCATTTTAATTCACTAATTTGCTGCTGCAGAGCCAGCCATGCCTAGGAGATAACCACTCCAGATGCTGCGGCACCGAAAGTTCGCTGTCGGAAGAGTTTATTGGGTAATGAAATTTAAAAAATCTCAAACGCCAGATGTACAAGGTAATGTTTTTTTTTCCAATTGTCATTGTTAACTTCCACAAAGATTGTGGCTGGAACATTTGTGGGAATGTAGGAGTACAAAATAGATCAGGGAAGAAATTATGGGATTGCCACAGAAGCCACTGCTTGATTGGTAAGGCTAAATGCGAGTCCAAAGACAAACATTCTTATAAAGTATCTCTCATTAAGGTAGAGTTATATTCATTTTTTCTTAACCATCAAAGCTTAAGGAATGAAGCAGGCAAATGCATGCATATAATGCAGGAATATAAACCTAAGAGCACCAGATGGAAATGTGCAAAAAACAATAGAAAGTCAATAAAAAGTAATTTGGTTTTTTTTAAGGAGGAAAGGGGAAAAATATGATTTTGGGTATTGAGTGGCACAGGCACCTTCTTCTTTCCATCTATAAATAGATAAAAAAGTAACAATGGTATTCTTTTTATGTAGTTATTCCTCTAAACTTTTGAATCTTATGGTCATTATAAGAACAACTACACACAAAATTTCCAAAGGGTTTTTTTTATCTATGACCTGATGTGATCAACATAGCACAGTTGTGAGGCGGGCAGAAATGGTCTCATTATCCCCATGTTAGAAATAAGCACACACAGAGCACCTGGGTGGCTCAGTCAGTTAAGTGTCGATTTTGGCTCGGGTCATGATCCCATACTTCATGAGATCAAGCCCTGGTAGGGCTCTGTGCTGAGTGTAGAGCATGCTTGGGACTCTCTCTTCCTCTCTCTTCCCCTCTCTTGCTTGTACTTTCTCTCTCTCTCAAAAGAAATAAATGAACTTAAAAGGAAAAGGAAAGAAATAACACAGAGGCTTGAAGACGTGTGTTTACCTAGGGTCACATATTGTATTGGCTTTGGATTCTGTTCTTCGTGCAGTTTAGGAGTAAAGTTCCACTTCTCAGCTTTCCCCTTTTCATTTGATTTTCACATATCCTTTTGGTTAAAGGCCAAGGAACATCCTTCTCCTGGGTGGTCACTGGCATTGAATCAGTCTTGACTCTAATGTCTCAGGAACCAAATGCTCTTTGAAGAGGTGCTATCAGGTGTTCTTTATTTTAAAGAAGGGTCTTCTTCCCACAGTAACTGTTATCGCTGTGGTTTGATAGAAAGAGCACTGGACCAGTCACCAAAAAATCAGGCTTCTTATTTAAGTTCTACCATTGTCTACCTTAAGATCTTAAGTTATTTCCCTTCTACGCATTTCAACATCCCCAGTTACCAAATGAGGGGATTAAATAGAATGAGTTCTAAATTAAAATTAAACTCAGGGAGAAAAAAATTTTAATATGGTGGAAAAATAACTGTAATAAATAATTAACCAATAATTAGGACATAGAGCAGACAAACCCAAAAAAGCAAACCAAAAGACCAGTAAATGAAGAGAAAAAAAAATTAAAAGGAATGTAAAAGCAGATTAGAGCATATAGATAAAATGCAAATAAAAAGAGGAAAAAGTTAAAAATAAATAACATACAGCAGTACATGCAGAAATTGAATCATAAAAATATTCAAAGAAGCAGAACAAAGTAAAAAGAATTTAAAGTCACAAAGATGTAGAAATCAAGACAGTTGCCAAATAAGAGGGAAAGGCACAAAAAAAAGCACCCCCCCCCAAAGTAAATAGCTAAGTCAAAAGAAATTAGAAGGTGGGTATAAAAAAGAGAAGTACTAAAAATAAATAAATAGTAATAAAACATTTTTATCTCAACTGAAATCTAAGAGACGATAAAAAGGATGGTAAAAATAGGTGGAGGTTTGAAAATCTGAGACAGAATGAGGGTAAGAATGGCAAAAGAAGTAGGCAGCTCTGGGCTGTCTGGGGAGGGTGCCCCCAGCAATGAGGGCTATCTGGGGAGTCTCACTGCAGTAAAGTGGCAGGTCTGTGGCTCAGAGAGCCACTTCCAAGTGATTGGTCACAGCAGCCTCTAGGCAGGCCTCTCTTCCCAAAGCCCAACTTGGGACAGAAGCTGGTACCTGAGGCCTGCATAACATAAAAAAGGGGTGGCTTTTGGACACACTTTCCATGTCTAGACACGCTGGGAGCATAAAGAATTGTTCAGAGGGGAAGAAGAAAAAACTCAGAAGTGTATTTCTCAAGGCATGGGATTGGGGGCTGTTCAGGACCTGGGGCATCACAATGACAGATTCCTACTCACAGCAGGGTAGGTGATCCAGAAGTCTGCCTTCGTTATAGGCACACAGGTAATTCTTACTATCAGGAGAATTTGGGCCACAGGACAGCTTCATGCTTCAAAGCTGGGGTGCAGTGAAGAAATCTGGGGGCTTAGTCCTACCGGCAGAAAGCACAAGAATATGCAGAATTACATGCACAAAATGATCTGTTTGAGGGGCTCCCACTATCAACACACACAGGAATCACTGGCCTTCCTAACTGATGTGATTCATTCCCTGAGCATTGCCCATGGGGCCAGGCAGCTGCCTGAATCAGGATCTGGAAGGCTCTGCTGCCTGTGTCAGGGGATGGGCGTGGGGTAAAGAGGGTAGGTTACATATTCATGTCATCAGGTGATTGATTGCTTTTCCTGCTCCACCAGCACCGTGTGCTTGTGCAGACCTACTTGTCCTTTCTGTGCCCACATGCTCCTCATTCCTCTGTGCCTTTGCTCAAGCCTCTCCCTTCCTTTTCCTGTCTCATAGCCTGGTAAGGGCCACCTCCTCCTGGCTGCACTCCATAACCCTTCTCTGTCCTCCAGCAATCCCTGCATTCCTCTATCAAATACTAGGCTCTGCTGTTTTAGTATTGTCTCTGTGCATGTTGGTATTCCTCCCCACTCTTCCCATCTCCCCCATAGCAAAAGGTGACTTTGGATCCTTGAGAGCAGGGACCATTTCTTCCTTAGCCATTTCTGTCTTGGCATCCAGTGTTGGGCCTGTGGTGTAATAAGCAACTGACAAATAAATAGCTACTTTGCTTTTATTCACACAGATGGTATGAGCTGGGTTTGCTTTAGTGGCTTGTCAAAAGTCTGATCATAGATGTTGCAAATACTTGAGAAATTAAGATGGCTTATAAACCGGCAAAAATGTAAAAATACTATGATGATATTTTTGTAGTTCTCTGATACCTGAAGGTGATCAGGGCAGCCTTATTAAGATGAACTGAACCAGTGACCATTAACATATCCACATCAAACGTTGCCATAAAACACAACAAAGATTCAAACGGGGTTCTTAGGGAAAACGTTTACAGTTACATTTCCCAAATTCTGGATCAGGGATCTCAGCAGGGCTTAGGGTGTGGAACTATAACAAGGGGTCCAGTAACCCTTGTGGATACCACACATTGTTTGCAGACTAAATACATGACTCACGTGTCTTAGTACTTTTCTCCAAATGAATGTGGCTTATAAAATGCAGTTTCATTTGAAAGTGTTCTTGGACTTCTTGCCGCCTTTTTCATAGGTGGTTATGATGGGAGGTCATCATATTTGGGATTGGGAACAACAGGCTGATAAGGTGGCTAGGATGCTGTTGGCTGGTATCCTCTGTGTTTTGCGACGTCTTCTGCCTCGCAGCATGTCCGCTGAGTGATGAAACTGCAGCCAGTGGAAGTGGCTGGAATTCTGCGTGAGTTTAAGCACCATTTGCCTTGATAAAGCCAGCAACATAAGTCTAAATCACAGACACCAGGTGGGACATCTGCTTTGTTCCTGGTCCTGGATGATGCTGGTTCCACCCACTTTTTAAAAAATACTTATCCCATCAATTTTTGAGATTGTTAGTACATGCTATCCTGGAGAAAAAGGTCTGGACTTTTATAAGCACTCTGGAGCAGTCATTCCCACACATTTTTTTTTAAATTTCACTAAGCAGCAAAATTTCAAAAATAAAACCAAAGACTCCTCAATCCAAACCCCAAATCTTGTTAAGACTGACAAAAAAGCTGCCAACCTTTAATTTTGCGAAATAGAACCATGGGTAAAAACAAAAACTACCCCCCCCCCAAATCTCACAAATCATCTCTACTCCCTCCCCTCAAACCCAAACTAGAACATCTTATAAAATGAACGGCTATATATTATCAGCGTCAGCTCTCAAATACATCTCATCACTATATGATGAAAGCATGCCATCTCCAGATAAGAGTGTCTTTGAATGAGCTTTATGGAAAACTCACTATGTTGTCCTTTCTGATCATTTTGTCTTGCACTGATGGTAACTTTGGCATGCTCTGTTTTTCTTTTTTCCTAAGGAGGAAGGATGAGATGGGGGGAAGTCTCAGGTTAATCTGAAGGCTATGCTGATTCTTTCTGCTCCAGGGATGGCTTCTCGTTCTAAATTCTTTCATCTTCCCACGGCCATCTATTTTTGAGCTTAGTAACACAAGATAACCTGATCACAGAGATCACGGAGCACTAGGTATAGGGCTGAAAAATCTGATCAGACCATAATGCTGCTAAACTGTGTTTCCATGAAATCCTCTGGTAAATTCACTTTGAACTCTGGAAACCAACATGACCATTCTAGGGGGAGAGGTGACCATCCATCACATTGTTGTCACAGAACGTGGAATTAATTGCTTATGGAAATATAAAAACATAGTCAAGCTGGTGATACTCCATTTTAAAGAAAACCAAAACTAAAATGATTTTTCACATAAATTGTGGAAAGCTCATTTTGAAATAACACCTAAGAAACCTTAGCATCTGTTTCACATTCTCCACCCGTACCCAGAACCAGTGCCTTGTCTCTTTTGTAAAGAACTTCAGGAATCTGCAACTAAGCACCATGGAATCCCAAAACGGCACTGGTCCTGGAAAAGGTTGATTAAGACCTTGACCCTGGCTATTTAGCATGAATTACACATTATCTTTCAGCTTGACAGGTTTGTGAAAAGACACAGAAAATAATAAAAGAACAAATAATTATTTCATTGTTATATTGCTTCATATTATGTCATTTCATTATCTTCTTCCTTTATTTTTAAATATGTTTCTTTTATTAAGTGAGCAGGAAAATACATAATTGAACAAATCGAAACTACAAGTGTGCCCTTTACAAGATTGAGTGAAACAATAAATTCATCAGAAGGCATGTTTCAATTTCCTAAATGAAGCTTCATGCAACAACATTCAGTGGCGCTGAATATATACAGATGTTAGAGCCTGCCCAGGCAAGCTTCAGAATTATCATCACTTGGACAAATGATAAGAGCCAAATGTCATTAGGTTTTCTTGAAGCTGCCTTGGGCAGGAGATACTTTTCCTGTTGTTTATTTCTTGTTTTAGAAAAAAAAATGTCATTTTTAAACATTTAGACCAGAAAACAAAATGCAGAATCCTCTTTCCACTTCCAATAACTCTGCAATACCAAGAGTTTAAAACGGATCGTTATGTGTATAAACGTAAGGGTTTTGAAATGCTGCTTTTCTTCAGGTTCTATACAACAGTCTCTCCTCCAGCCCTGCGACTTGGTCTGTTAAGATGAGTAATGGAAAAAGACAGTACAGCCAGGATCATAGTGGTTTCCATCTACAATAGCCTTCCAGGAAAGAAAATCCATGGGGTTTTCTATTTTCGACATGAAAGCAAACCGATCCTTTTATGATATAAGCTTTGGACATAGCTTTTTGTTCTGATATTGAAATGAAAATGACCATATAGTTCTATAACCTTTTTTGATTCCCAAACTCTGTTATTGTGTACTTTCATTCACTCATTAATTCATCCAATAAATATGTGTACTGTTTGTCAGCTAGCTATTCTTCAAAGCACTGGAGATAGGCCAATGAACAAGGCAGATGCTAAGTGCTGTGAAAAGCAATAGGGCCGAAAATGAGTGGGCGATTAGAGATTACATAGGTCTCTGACAGTAAAGGAGTATTTGTGCAGGGACCTAAAGGAAAGGAGGGGCAAATCACGCAGAGGTGTGGGGGAAGAGGTTTCCAGAGAGAAGCAGCAGCCAGGACAAAGATCCTGAGACAAGAGCACGCTCTGAGGGTGTTCTGGATAAAGCAAGGGCAGGGTGGTGGAGCAAATGAACTAGGGAAATAGGTGAGGTCAGAGAAGTGGTTGGAGATGGGGCAAAGGGTGCGTCAGATTTATTAGGGGCTTTAGTGCTATTGGAAGGACACTGCCACTTTGAGGGAGGTGGAAAGGCATTACAGACACGAGGAGAAAAGTGGCAGCACCTGTACATGTTTTATGTCATTCCAGGCAAGATGTGGCATGGACTCCTATATCCATGGATTGTGGATACATTCTGAAGCTAGGAAAAACTATATATTCCCCTCCCCCCAATGGATTGTATGTGGTATGTGAAGGAGAAAATTTAAGGGCAACTATACAATTTTCCAGTCTGGAAAAATGGAGTTGTTTACTGACACAGAACATACTGTATGGGGAGCAGATTAGTGGGTGGGGTGCACATGAGGTGAGTTTTGGACATGTTGAGTTGGAGATGCCAACTACAGACCCAGATGAAGATATCAAGTAGCAAGTTAGACATAGACCTCTGGCATTCAGGAAAGCGGTGAGGGCTGGAGTTGGAAATGTGGGTGTTTCAGTGCACTGATGGTGTCTAGGGCCCCAACACCGGAAACAGACTAGTGCTGGGCACTCCAAGGACTTGGCAAAGGAGACCAAGAAGCAGTGGCCAGAGGCATGAGAGAACATGAGGGATATTCCAGAGCTGAGAAAGTATTTCAGGAAAGAAGGTGTTATTAACTGTGTTAAAGACTGCAGAGAAGTCAAAAGCATGAAGCCAGAGACCTAACCTTTGCAGTTGACAGCATGGAGATACATTTTTCTTAGCAATAGCTACTACCGTGGGGAAGAGAGCCTGATTTAATTTGGTTCAAGAGACCAAAGGACAAGAGGACTGAAGACAGTAAGTTTACATAATTCCCTCTGAGGAGTTTTTCTGTGACGGGGAGCAGATAAATAAGACGGTGGTTCGACAGGGTTAAGGGGGCCAAGGTGTTTTATAAGACAAGAGGTAGCAGCATGAATGTAGTGAAATCCTCCAATAGGTTGGGGGAAAATGGCGATGCAGGAAAGGGAGGGAGTTCTGTGGGCAGTGACCTTTATTTGGTGAGGTTGGAGGGGACCGACCCAGAGCAAATACGAGGAGCTGCCTGCTATGAATTAAGGAGGCGGTAGAGTGGTCATGTGTTTCACGACACAAGACCAGGAAGCAGAGAAACCAGGGTATTTATAGGATTGTCTAAGTGGATATTGAATCTCCAAAAGTTGGAGACAGTGATGGTGAGCCAAACCTGAAAATACTTAAGCAATGAGAGGGAGTGAAGGAAGGTAAATAGGGACTTTGTAGGTTGATTGCAAGAGCTTCAAAGCACCGGGTGCTTACGAGGGATGGTTCACAGTCTGGAAGGGGCAATGAGGGACAAGCAGGCATCCTACTACTATTAATGTTTTATTACTCACATTTTGACAGTGATCATATAATATATTCCAAGGCGTGGCATTGAGTCTATGGGAAAACCCTGGCTTAGAATCTACCAGATCATTTCTAAATACTGCTCAGAACAACTAGAGACAACAAACTGAAGGCTTTTTGTATGTAGGAAAAGAAATACTGGAAAGTAACCCAAAGGTTCAGACTAGAAAATACACCAAGAATACTTTCTTTTTTACCCTAACACAGGTGAGACTTACCCAGTTTCAGCATATTTTTGACAATCTAAAACACTTTAGAAAACCGGAGATTTAAACCATGTAGACATTTGTAGGTGTAGCAAAATGATAGTCTCCCTTCCCAATCCTGTAAATCTGGCATCTCTACAGTTATGGTGACATTGTAAATAAGACAGCTACAACGCCCCAAAATAGTTTCACAACATCCAATTTTAAAGTTCATCCAAGCTGTCATTTTTTTTTTCCCCCTGCTGTGATTTCTTGCTGTCACCTAACATTTGAAATTCTGATTCAGGGTCATAACTAAGGTTTTAAAACAAAGCATAATACAATATTACTATTCCTTAACACTAACCCCAGGGGAAGAGACTGAGAGGAAGGGGCAGCTGGGGCGTGGATAGTTGTCATGTAAATAACGAACCATTGCTGGCAGGTGAAGACTCACCACTCCACGAGCCTTTGCTCTGCCTCAATAGCACAATGCAATGCGGTGATGATAAACACAAACCATCGAAACCAAACCCTGTCATGCAAGGTAAGTTAGTTTGAAGGTATCTACACAAAGCCCCAAATCTGTAATCTTTAGAACATTTCTATTTTTAACTGTGTGTGTGTGTGTGTTTTCAGTCTTCATCCAAATGTTTGGCCTCACGGACACAGAGTCTAAGATTTTGATCCAGATTTAAAATATCTCAAAAACATATCCAGGGATTTTTGTTTCAAAAATGCTTTTATGGGGATTCTAGTTTTGGTGCATTCGGGCACTTCCTGAAATGGCAGACCTGGAAGGATAAAGTTCACAGCAAAGAGTTATGGTCTCATACTGTTTAACACTGCAATTTTTAAAAAATATTCTAGTCGTCTGTGGAAAAAATTCCCACAAGAATGAGACGGCATGAAAATCAAACAACACTAGAAAATGCTTAGTAGAAATGTACAAATGGTCGGTTTTGAACCTGAAAGTTCTCAAGGGATTTTCTTCTTTGCTGAGGCTTCTGAAAAGAGCTCAGTTTATACCGTTTTGAGACCCATGAAAGCACAGCACACCTTTGGATTTCTGATGCCACTATGCTGATCAGAGCCAAAATGTAGTGGCATTTGAGAAATATTGGCTGGTAAGTGAAATCATATTTAGACTTTTGGGTTTTATGTTGTAACTACGTAGTTTCAAGGGAGAAGCCAGTTATAGATTGGTTTGTTGTGCTTTGTTTGATTTGGTGAGATTGAAATTTGTGAGGCATGAATTAAAAGGTAATTAATAATTCACAGAAACTGTTGAGATGGCCAGAACATACTTTCAGAAAAGGATTTTGGAATATCAGGGGCTTGGTAAGATGATTCAGGATTGTTATCAGTGTATTCTGGATATTCTGTTCTCCTCCATTGGGTTAAAGAGTTTTATTTTCTTTCTTAAAAATAATGTGGCACATCTTCCATCTTAAAGCAATCAGCACAAATGCAAGTGATGCCTGTTCAAGCGGACTTTCAAAGACAGCACACACTAGTAACACAAAGAGCTCTTTCACATTTCAAGAATACAGTGACGGGAACTGGTACACATAATAGTAGAGAAAAAAATTTTTTTTTTAACTTCATGGAATGGGAGGTCAGGCTTCAGGCACTTCTTTGTCTGGCAACGGACAAAACCAAAAGGGTTCTGACCTGAATCTCGCATCTCTTTCTAATCTACCGCACATGAGGGACCAGAGACACCAATTACCGATGAGTCACAAGAGCAGACAGAAAACTGTTAGTAGGTCGTGACAACCAGGAACGAAGATGCTTTGGAAAAACATGTGCTGGATGCCAAGTATGTAAGAAGTGTATCTTAGAAAGCGATGCCATTGTGTTAAGAAAAATGGAATTCCTGTCCAAGTGGCCTTGTGGGATTTCATCTGTGCCATCATCTATACTGGTCAAGCAGCTCTGGGTCTTGAAGCATTGTTTAAAAGTCTTCAAGAAAAATCATGAGGTGTATATAAACAGAACCATAAATTTTATGTGGAACTTGGTGCAAGCTGTCTTCATTTCTTGTGTGCACTGGCAGTGGTCGGAGTGCAACTGGCCTTGGGAGGACTCTCACCATTTGAACTGAGATCCTAGTGGTCATCTGTTTCTACCACCCACTGGAAGCAGGAATCCATACTACGGTTCCCCGGACTGGCACCCTAGAATGATGGCCACCTGCTAGAATCTGGGTCAAGACTATGACACGGGCAGGCTCAGTGGATTTATGCATGATTATCAATTTAGAGCAACAAGAACCAAAAAGATCTAGTGAAACTTACTTTGGGGGGAAGGCTCAGTTTCTCTTTGTAAAATAAAAATAAAATGAGCCAATTCTACTGACAAAATCCCCTATGGGAAGAACTAAAACTAAAAATGGAAACTAACTGGTTTCAAAAGTAAAGAAATTTTTATTAAAATGGAATTAACATGAATGAAAAGCACAATCCACCCCCCCCCCCAAAAAAAAAGAAAAAAGAAAGGGGGAAAAATGGGGCAAAAAAGGAGGCGGGGGCGGGGCGGGGGGAAGAAAACAAACCAGAAAGCTGAGGATTGTTATGAGCCATGAGAACAATAGTCTGAAATACTCCGCATGGCACACTGGGTCTCCACGGGTCAGGGCTACGGCCTGTCCTGATGGAAGAAAATATATTCTTGAAGATAAAAGCTTCCAGGAGTGATTTAGGTATCTGTTAAGCAACACAGCTTTGGTAGGGGACCTTTTAAATTTAGTTTTGCCTTGTACTCAGTGTAAAATATTTGTACAAAAATATAGAAGGCATGGCTTGATGTTTAACGTCTGTGTTTTATTGTTGTTGGCACCAGAAAAAGCTCATGTTCTATGTTATGTCACTGTACATACTGTAAACAAGACTGCATTAATATTGTTTTATGAGTTTTTGTTTCAATGACTCTAGATTTTAAAAAATACATTCACAAACTACCTTATGTTTAAACACAATGATTCCCTTTTATTTCTTAACTGTACCCAAAATCCCACAATAAAAAAATCATTTAAAGCTGTGTGTTTCAAACTCATCACTTAGAAATAAAAACAAAACATAACATAAAAACAAAGATCAGTTTGCAACATAATTTAAAGAAGCTCCTGGTTCAAAATACCACAGCAGCAATATAAAGAGCTGGTGGCAATCGCATTTGGGGGTGAGACCCAAATCAATATATTTTGTCCACGTTGGCATCCAATTACAGTAGTTGTTAAATTCAATCCACAAAGTTATTGCTGAATTTGTTGCATGGAATTTGTGCAGATAGATTGTTCAGCAGCAGAACCACAGCAGTAAAAATGAGAACAGGGGGGATTTCATTGCTTTTGAGAGCTAAAGGGACCATGGTGAGGACATCTTGGTGATCACCTGAAGATAATCCTCAATTCCATTCTTGTGTGTTACCTGTTTAGAATAAATGCAAATGATAACCACCTTTACAGGAGGGGAAGAATCATTTACTTCAGAAACTGGAATAATTCCCCATGCCCTTACCCTGTTTGCCTAAACCACCAGATTGAGATGGCTCCATTTTCCTAACGTGTATTTCGTTCTCATTAATAGTACATCAGCTGCTAATGTATTTAGGCAAAATCAGTAGGATCACAGACTTTAAAAAGAAAATCTGTTTACATTAATTGTTTTCTTCAGAAATAAGCCACATTTGTTTTTGTTGTTGTTGGATTTTTTTTTTTTTTTTTTAATTTTTCCAGAAGAACAATTTGGTCAACTACTGTTTTGTTTAAAAAAATATTAAATACACCTGAGATTGCCAGTTGAGCTCTCTATATGTCTCCTGGAGATAACACTGCTGTGATGAACAGTGAAACAAAACAAACAAAACGAGGTAGGTTAAAACAGGAAGCGCAACACAGATCGTTTTGCAACACCTCGATACCACAGGCGGCCATGCTTGTAGCTTTGGAAAAAAAAAAAAAACCCCAGACAGTCACGTAAAAGTTCAAATCATCCGAGTAAGAGTTTATAAGGACACAAGTCAACCTGAACTAAATACATACATATCTCTGCACAAATGTTGTTTACCGTATGTTGGGTAATTTGGAGGAAGGTAAAATGATTAGGGTCTCAGAAATTTGGCCAAAGCCTTGTTTTTAAGTTCTATCAACTCTGAACCAGTGGTGCCCGCTGTGTCTCAGGCAGGCTTGGTAGTCTTGTCCCTTCTCTCACCAACCCAGAGAGAACACAGGCAGCTCAGAAACATTTATTGTTATTATTTTTTTTCAGTCATAGTTTTCATTTTCAGAAAGTGGCACCCTCAGGAGAAAGCTGGGAATGACCAGGGCTTGGATGTCATTCACTCCCCAATTCCCAGAAAGAACTCGACAAAGTCTCCCTCCTAATGAAGCCCAAAGCAAGTGACCTCTTAGCTGGAGGCTTTATGCATTAAAAAAAAAAGAATGTGTATATATATATGTATATATATATGTGTGTGTATATACATATATATATATATATATATATATACATTTTTTTAGCTTGTTTCCCAGAAGCTCTTTTTGTCTGACCCCAACAGTCATCCCATCTTTTGCCCTGATCTGTTGCATAATAGCTGAGGGAAAGTTGTGTTACGGAGTCCCTCAATCGTTAGAGCCAACTCGACTCAATGGCACTACTATCCCGTTCCACACATTCCATTCTGTACAGGGCCATATAAAAACAGGGCCTGTCAGACTCACAAAAATGGTAGTTGATTTTATTAGTCTAAGGCTAGTAGTTTAGCCATTTAAAATCTATTTCCCCAAAGAGGAGAAAACTAGTATTTTTCTTCTCTTAAAAATTCATTAGCCAGTTGCTATCAAAAAGCAACCTTTTGGGTTGGTGAAGGCAAAAGAGTTCTAAAATTACCCCACTATGCAATTATGGCCTTCAGTGTAAGGAGATAAGGTACATTTATTGTGCTGTCTCTCACCATTTGAAATTGGAAATTTTACAACATCTCGTATACTTAAAGCTAGCAGGCAGAAGGAATTAAAAAACAGACTCGTTTTCTCGGTATGCATTCTCTCCCCATTCTTACAAAGTAAGGGGGTAAAGAAAAAAGGTAACAAAACAAAACAAAACAAAACTCAAAATCCACCATAACACAGCTGAATCATAAGAGCACACAATATTTGTTTCTATCCCTAACTCCGAAGGGCACCATGGTCCATCTCTGTCCACAGACAACGCAGCATTCTTGGGGATCTCCTGGAAATTCCTGCCACCTTTTTCTCTCCTTCTCAACCAGGCTGCAACACTGAAAGATGGACTGTGGGTGTACTGGGACGGGCGGAGAGAGAGGAAAAGGGGAAAGCGGGATGTTCAACCAAGCCTTCTGATTCTGCCTCTAGACTGGCATAAGTCCACATGAGTTATGTTCTTTTTAATTAGAAATAACGCCATGAAGATAAGTGCCAAGTGCTCTTCTGTTACCAGTTCATCATGGAATTTCTGTTGAGGGTCATGAAAAACACTTGGCTACTTCCTCCAGATCGCACGGATGCAAAAAATACCTGTTTGAAATTAAAAAGAAGTTAGTTCAACTGCATGGTTTCTTTTCCTCTTTTCTTCAACCGTCCATCCATTTTCTCTCACATGTCCTATCCTTGCCATGTGTCAGCTCTTAAGACTCAATGGCTGGTGTTTATAAAGTGCCTTTTAATACAGTGCATCCTCTGTAAACACTCCTGACTTTATTACTATGATTGTTACTATTACTTATTGTGGTACTGGCCTTTGGGAACATGGGAGGGGCTATATATTGATTTGCAACATCCCCTAGGATGCTTATGTTTTAAAAGGGAGTTTTGTGCTAGGGAATGTACTAGACTTCTGGCCTAGGACACAACAGGTCTTTTGTTAATTTCTGGAAAGCCATAGAGGCTTTCTCCCATACTGACAAGAGGGCAGACTTTGGGACTGAAGAGAATCTTTTCAAATTCCCAAAGTCAGTGGGGGGGGGGTGGAATTTTGGGGTCTACTGACTACTATACAACCTCAGTTCTCAATTTTTAAAGTTACAAAAAAAATTATGTCATCAGATAGGATAAGGTGTTTAATGCCTATTCATTTGGTATGCCAAAAGTTAACTCTTGGCTTGTCAGCTGGTGCAGGCATATCCTAGGCCAAAGGAGATAATGGCATTAATAGAACCACAGTCCATTAGGTCTGGGTCTGTGAAATCATTTTATCAAACAACTAAGAGAAGTGAGCAAAATTTGGGTTATTGCTTGCTTGAATGTCAGTGAACCACTGCCCGAGCTAAATACTATTCCGGGCTGTGGCCTAGCCCTTCAATCAGCCAACGCCAAACTTTGGTCCAAGGCATTTACTTTTGTCACTAGTGTAAAGTCTCTGCTACCTCATTTCCACAACTCCTTCAGAAGAATGTTGTCTCTCCCAACAACGACTTCTTACAAAGTTCTGTGGAAATGCTTGGCATTCAGCTAAAGCTACGTATGTAAGTACAGCTACTGTTAGGGTCAATGAATCAAAATGTGGAAGTACAGAGGACCCGTGGAAACACAATGGGGGAAAGAAAGGGCTGCTGTTCTCTCTAGGTTGTGTGCACCCTCGGCTGTAAACCTTGGGCCCCAGATACTGGTGTGGTCCCAGCCGGCTCCTGAGGTAATGGGCATGGCTTGAAATCGGCTTGCTGGGGTGGGTCTTCTATGAACTGGAGCGTGGTGGTCTATGCCCAGATCACTCCTAGTCTTATGATCCCCAGAGACTGGATTGGGCTGGAGTTTTGCCAGGGGTCAGGTCTGCTTCCTGACGTACTCTGGTAAGGCCCTGGAACCATCCGTGCCACCCACAGCTAGTGTCTATCCAGATCACACCAGGTCAGACCAAGAGATGTACATCTGTTCAACCCATCACATTCTTTACTACAAGTGTTTATTCCTGCTGTTTGGGGGACAGCATTTCTAAGTTGGCCATAGTCACAAAGGATGAATTCACAAATGAGCACAGCTTAGCTACTAACACTAAACACTCTGGGTTGGTCTACACGGAGGGCAAAGGAGAAGCAGTGTTGCCGAAGAATACCCTTCTGAGGCCACTGATCATGCCAGACGGACCCCACCAATTTCACTGCAAAACAGTCCCCCTGTGACACTTTGGAAGAAACATGGCTGGAATGACACAGGACATGGCACTAGTTGAGTTTGTGATGGTGCATTTGTTAAGGAATGGGTGACAACTTTTGAAAGTTTATATTTCTATATGTCCAATGTTTTACATTTAAAAGTGGATATAATGTGATGGGTTAGGTTCCCATGGTGACTTTGTGACAAGTCTAAAAGTGGAGTGTGAAGCTGACCCTGTGTGAATGATTAACGATGGGCCAAGCCTCCCAAGTGCTTGGGAGAATTTGGGATGTCTGCTGAGTCATCGCAAGGCCTGTGGGCCACAAAAGTTACTACGGGTTTACAAGAAATTTTTGGAAGTTTTAATGTCTTTTTTAATATGTGAATACTATATTTTGAGGGTTCACATGAGTCAAACCAAATAATGCCATTTGAAGATAATATTGATTGTTTAACACAGATGTGATTCAAATCAGTATAAAGGAAAATGAAGGTTTCACAGATACCTGGTGGTCTCTTAAAATGCAAACACTAATGCAAATGTTGAAACGGATTTACCTTATCATTTCTTTCACATAGAAACTTTAACCTTTGAGCTCGCTTATGCATAAATACTCCATCCAAATGTCCTGTTTCCACTGACCGGATCTCAATAGCTTTCTCGCCCCAGCCCATTATCTGATTGGAATGAATGTAGGCTGTCAAAAGGAATTTCCAAAACTGCATTAAAAACATTAGATGGGCAATAACTCACAGCATCTGTTCACATCTTAACCACAAAAATGACAAACGACTTGAGATAAACAGACAAAGCAAGTCTTACAAGTGTTATTCACAGACTTTTTTTTTTTTTGTGGGATCAAATGGTTGTTTCACATTTCTTGACTTTCGTTTCATTTGGGGGGTGTAACTGCTGAAGGAGATAAGGAATGGTTAACCTACCCACAGACGTGGGCATTTCTCCCCATTGGAGCACCACATCCTTAGTTATCCGGCCATAGGTGTTTACATACACCCCCTCATCCTCATAGCAAACAAGCATTTCCATTCCATCTGTTTTAGGCAAGATGACAATGGCATGAGGAGTGATATTGCCCTGAATCTAGGAGACAAAGAAAGGCCAGGTATTATTCTTTTTAAAAAATAAGACAGCACCTTGACTATTAATCTCTAAGAATTGTACAAAAGGATCCCTCCCCCACCCCCATTTTCATTCTAGAGACTGGCATTTTGCCCTGCTTTGCTTAATTTAACCACTGATCTGTCAGATACCCCAGCATACAAATACAAACTTAGGCACTAGGTTGAGAATCCAATTCACTTGTTCCTAAAACAAACGACTACAACTGTGGAACACCTACTATGTGCCAAGCACTGGGCTCTTTACATGCATAATTCCTAGTCCTTAGGACAGCTCCCCGTGGTAGATATCTTTTTGGATGAGGCACCTGCATGTCAGAGGGGTTATGTAAATTGATCGTAGTTGCACTGATATTTGGTGGTAGAATTGGGATTTGAGCTCCTGTCTCATGGACATTAAAACTCATGTGTTTTCCATCTACTTCTAAAAAAGATGAGGAGAATGAAAATCAACTGAATCTAATGGGAACAGCCTAAATGGGGTCAAAGGGTGGGACCCAAACAGACGCCTACAAATAGGCTATGAGCGTACAACACAGAATGTTTTTCTGGGTGCCTACATAATGCAAATTAATGGCTTGTTCAGAAAAAAAATTTCCCCGAGCCGAGATGTCATGGTGGTCCAGTAGTTGCCTGGCTGGGTAGATGAGAGGATCAAGGATGCTCACAGTGAGGCCCCAGTCACCTCAATGAGAACATGAGCCGTGAGTCCTGTGTGCGTTTGCACATACCTGTGTGAAAAGCTCTGACACAGCAATGAACGCTGCGTGCGTGTGTGTGAGGCAGTGTGTGCGCGTTAGGCACTGAAACAACTTTTTTCAATTGTTGTGCTTCTTTGCAGTAAAGTCTTTAAACTCTCAAAATACCAATCAGCAACAGATCAGGCCTCAGACTTTCCTGACAGTGTCTACGGTACGTTAGCCTTGGGATTACGTACAGGAAACATAACTTGCACCGCACCAATCCTAATAAGTGGAACCATGTGCGGCATTTCTGTTTAAAAGTCAGGTTTGGGGCAATGTGTCAGTATTGCAATATTAATACTACAATTTGCAGGGGCTTATGGCAAGTACCGTAGAGGTATTGCCTCATTTAATACTGACGATAACCCTCTGGAATAGGTCCTTTAATCCCCGTTTTACAGATACGGAAGTCAAGGCTTGGAGGGACTGTCTAATGTGCCCATTACTGCACAATGAGTACATGCTAATGCCGGGGATGCACTCCAGTGTCTGATTCCTCTATACGACGCTCCCCTCAAGTTGAAGAGAGCAACAAAGACAGCACAAAGGGGCCACTGACTTCCCATGTAAAATGAGCCCATCTCCCTTCAAAAACTGAAAATAGGAACTCATCTACTACACTTTTGCTTCAAAAACACAATTTATGCCCCTGAAGGAAAAATATCATATGCATTTTCATCTAAAGTCCAACGAGACGACATGTCTAATACATGGCAAAGAATTGCTGTTATGCGTTACTCAGTTTCAAGCAGTCATAAAAATTAAATTCACATGTTTTGTGTATTAAAAGCATTGTCTATTTAGTGGAGGCTAAAAGTCCATCTGCTTAACCGATTAGTAAAAATTAGCAGGACTTCCGCTAAAAATTTGCAAGAGCAAATCTCTTTCCGCATGCACGTTGTTGTACACAGAACCTGGACAGCGGGCTCCCAGGAACTTACATGAGATGGGATGTAGATATCATAAGAGTTTCCTGAATCAACATCAATTACATGGAAACCAGTGTGTGAACCAAAAATAACCTTTAATCTTTGACCTTCTTCTACCGTGAGATCAACAAGCAGTGGCTTGTGCTGGAGATCTGCAAAAGACTTTAAAAAGCACCCCATGAGTGTCCACATCATTCAAAGAGGTTATCTGAAATTTTTTTTCTTTTAGCCACAGCCTGGTGGAAGTTAATATCTGATTTTCTTACACTGAAAGTCCCGGAGATCTCTCTTTCAGCTTTAGGTCTATTCATATTCTGGCTCTAGGAGGAAGGGTCTAGCATCCTTTTGTGCCCCCTTCTCTACCCCTTGTCCTCTAGGGCAGAGAAGTGGTTTACCGTTGTCAGTTCTGATAGTGTCATTATACTTTAAAACTTGGCATCTGGGTGCTGCTGTTTCTTCCTGTTTATTTCTGGCCTTTTCCCTCTGGGGAAGGTACAGTCACTTCTCTCTGACTCCTTTTCTCCCCATGGAACAGCCGGGCCCAGGCATGGCCATTACCCTTTCAGAGATAGCCTGGGGTAGACAGCTGGGCAGCTCTGTGCCTAGTCTGTTGAGGATTAACGGGCATGCTCTGGTTCTGGTTTTCCCTCAGTGAGTGAGTGAGCATCAGACTGGCACCTTCTTTAAACTTACTGTTGACATCTGAGATTTAGATTTGGGCAATAGAGAAGGCAGGGGAGGCTGGAACATCATAAGACTCATGACTTACGTTGGCTAGTTGGGCTTAACTAGGAAGGAAAAAAGAGAGCCCCAGCCAAGTTTATCAAGGTCCCATGTGTTTGAATCCAGAGCCCAAGCCCCAACAAGCTGTCAAGCTTTCCTCTGTTTTCTTTTGCCATTATTCCTGCACAGCCGACCTTTATTGGGTCTTGATATCTGGGAGAGACTTTGTGAAACCACGAGTGCCTTAGCTATATGGCCATCGCCACCCAAACGGAGCGCCCTTTCTTCATCTTTTGCTAAAGGAGTCTCTGACTAGGGGAGGCCCTGGCCTCATCTCCTGCCAGCTCCAGTCCTCCCTGCTCCAGTCCTTGTCTTTGCACTGGCCTCCTTACGGGCTGGGTGCCACAGGTGTCATTTTGGCTGGTAAACCGACAGCAGTAACTTCCCAACCTGACTGGGAATGGGAACTTTGACTGAAAAGCGTTCACGGACAGAGATTTTGGCAGAACAGCAGCATTGCTCTGGCTTAGTTAGGAGTTATCCCTTAAGTGTTATTACTAACTTAATACATTCCAAAAATTTCTCTCCATGAAAGTGGAGGGGAGCCTATTTCCTTTGATGTACCTGCCTTCCTGAACACCTCGCAAACGAGCCCCTTGCACTAACGGAACAGGACAGGAGTGGGGTGATTCTTCCCCAAAGGGCGCCTCCTAATGTTTCCAAGGCAGCTTCTGCCCTTACATGGCATAAGTGGCAAGAAGGAGTACATAAAGGGTCAACGGGAGACAACAGTCACAAGGATGGGGAGAAAAAGTGAGGGCCAATGCGCTAGAAAGAGAGAGACATAGGCAGACAGAGACAAGGAGCAGAAGATAAATTCACGTGGGCTGTGGATAGACTCTGCCTTACAGAGTCTCTCTGTTTACAGAAACACCAGAGTGCTAGCAAGTACTGGTCCTTCCAGCATCTGGGGGGAGGGGTCAGCTTTCATGAGTTGGGGTCCACGACACTAGCATATCCTCATCACACCCTTGCTGAGTGCCATGAAGATTGATCCAACCATGGTGGGTACAGACTCAGATAAGGTCAAAAATGAAAAAGCAGAATGTAGAGAAACCAAGCCATTTGTATGTAACCACATTCAGTATTCATTTCAGAGAAGTCCGGTAACATTGGGGATATATGCTCATTATGTGAGTTTTAGGGATTTTACCCCAAAAGGCTTATAAGGATGAGAAGATTTGGAGACATGGTTCATCCTTGAGATTTGGTGCTGCCATTGGTCTGCCTTTTTCAGATGACATATCAGAGAGCACCCTAGTTAGGTGGCTTAATAATGAAGTTCATTGCCTAATATCACAACTAATGCTTTGCTCAGTAACCATCCCATACTAAATGTCCCTAGGAGATGATGATTTATAGACCTGAAATGAGGGAGGGCACACCCCAGTTTTTTCCCCTTTCATCTATCCCCCCACCTCCCAGTTAATTTTAATTTGACTAACTTTATAGCATTGATTGGTGCTTAGTCTTTGCTTTTGGAATAATCTATATAAGAGTTCCTATACTTTTAAAAGGGGTTTATTATATATAGAAAAATTGGTACTGGTCTATGTGTGAGACAGATCACTTTGTTAACTGGTAGGAACCCAAAATCTAAAAAATCCCTTCTTTAGATAATCACATGCCCACTTACCTTAAATGCCATGAACTTATGATACGGTTTCGGAGCCCAAGCATATATCTCCACAGCATTCTTTAAGGCAATCACTAGGAATTTAATCCTTTCATATTTAACTGTAATAGAAAAACTATGAATTAAAAGAGTATATCAACTTATTCAGGTTTTTGCATTACTGACTGCGTAAGCCACGATATGGGAGTATACATTATAATTGAGGGTGATGCTCTTGGTGTGAGATCTGCTCATAGATACAGATTGAACTTTCTTTATTTTTTTTCTTTAAAAAAATTTTTTTTTTTAGCATTTATTTATTATTGAGAGAGAGAGAGAGAGAGAGCGAGCGAGTGAGCATAAGCATGGGAGGGGCAGAGAGAGGGGGAGACACAGAATCTGAAGCAGGCTCCAGGCTCTGAGCAAGCTGTCAGCACAGAGCCTGATGCGGGGCTCGAATTCATGAACTGTGAGATCATGACCTGAGCTGAAGTCGGACACTCAACCAACTGAGCCACCCAGGTGCCCCTGAACTTTCTTTAAAGTACTCGGTCTGCAGATGCTTGGGGTCTTTGGCTTTACACTGAAAGCTCTTCATCTGAAGGCTTAGGACTCTCTTTAATCACTAGGTCTAGATGTGAATTACTCATTGTAAGAAGAATCTGCATAATAGCCTTCCTGTTCCCTTGCCTGGCGTTCATAGTCACCCACACGGAAGATGCTGAGAGCTGGTATGGCCAAATGGTAGAAAAATTATCAAATGGGTAGAGACATAAAGTGTGCCATTTGCTTATTATTCAAATTTGAATTCCAATTATTAGGAATTTATTTTTTATTTTATTTTTTTTTTAATTTTTTTTTCAACATTTTTTATTTATTTTTGGGACAGAGAGAGACAGAGCATGAACGGGGGAGGGGCAGAGAGAGAGGGAGACACAGAATCGGAAACAGGCTCCAGGCTCTGAGCCATCAGCCCAGAGCCCGACGCGGGGCTCGAACTCACGGGCCGCGAGATCGTGACCTGGCTGAAGTCGGATGCTTAACCGACTGCGCCACCCAGGCGCCCCCCAATTATTAGGAATTTATAAGTGATGAGTGCCTTTATAAAAAAGGCCCTAGAAAGATCCCTCTCTCCAGACACTACATGAGGTTGTGGCGAAAAGACAGCTGTCTATGAATGAGGAAGCAGGCCCTCACCAGACCCTGAGTCTACCAGCACCTTGCTCTTGGACTTCCCAGACTCCAGAATTGTGAGAAATAGACTCTTATTGTTCATGGTATTCTGCGGTAGCAACCTGAATAGGCTAACACAGTACTCTCAGCGGTTATTTACTTTATTGAATACCCGGATGAACAGAATACTTGTGTCCTAAAGAAACTGGACAGCCCAGGGCAACGAACTTAATTCTTGCTCTCTGAGCTCTCCCTTCTGTTTACATATTCTGTCTTTAATATACTTTCAACTACTTCTTCAGCCACTTATTTCCATATTTCTAAATAACATGTTTATAATTTTACTGATTTTTTTTCATTATAGATATTATCTATCGACTTGAGAGTATGGAAAGGATTCAGCTGATTAGAACTGTCTTCTCTCTGCACTTCTGTCTCTCAAACACACACATTTCTTCCTCACCCACACCAGTGATACAGTTATATTTTAAATTTTTGGTGAAATCAAGATCCCATGTTGAAATTATTATTGTTCACAGCTAACACATAATAGTATGCCACAACCACATTTCCTTTTTGGTTTTCCGTCATTTTTTCCCACTTCCTTATTGTCTATGTATCTATCTCTGACCACGTAGACTTTCTGCTGGTACTGTAAAGGCCTTCGGTACAAACATGGCAGGGAATCTATTAGTCACATTTTATTTTTCCTGGAGGCATCCCTTTTGCAATGCTCCTCGTTCTACTCTGCTTGGACTGACTTCTCTCTAGGCCTCTGTAGAGTTGTCATCTAAATTTCTTTCCCCCTCATTCTGGGTATTTTCTTCACCTTTTACCTGGATTCCTAGGTTTATTCCTTTATTTTGGTGGAATGCATCGGTCAGTAGTTTCCTGAGAAATAGGGTATGGAACATAAATGTTTGGAGAACCTGCACATCTGAAGGTGTCTTCATGCAACATTCAAAATTGACTGGCAGTTTGATGGCATGGTGGTTAAGTTCTATGTGTCAACCTGACTGGCCACAAAGTACCCGGATATTTGGCCAAACATTGTTCTGGGTGTGTCTGTGAGGGTTTTTCTGAATCATATTAACATCTGAGTGGGTACACTGAGTAAACCAGGCTGCTCTCCCAATATGGATGCGCCTCATCCAATCAATTACAGACCTCAATAGAATAAAAAGATTGAGTGAGAGGACACCTCCTGTCTGACTATTGAGTTGGGAAACTGGTCTTTTCCAGACTTCAGATTGGGATTTAAACACTGGCTCTCCTGGGTCTCCAGATTGCTGACTACAGATCTTCGGACTTCTCAGGCTCCATAATTGGGTGAGGCAATTTCTTATAATAAACCTCTCTCTCTCTCTCTCTCTCTCTCTATATATATATATATATATATACACATATACACACATATACACATATACACACACACACACATATACACATATATACACACATACATACTTGTGTATATATGTTTATATTTATATACCTCTTTATATATATATATATACATATATATATATGTATATATATATATATATATACACGTGTGTGTACATGTGTATCCTATTAGTTCTGTTTCTCTGGAGAACCCTATTTAATACAGATGGTTTATAAAATACTAGTTGAAGGCTTTGTTCCATCTTCTAGTATTGCTGCTAAATCTCAAGTCACCTAATTCTGTGCCTATTATATATAAACTATTTATTTTTTAATTATAATCTGGAAGCTTTAAGGACCTCCTCATTTCCTGGGTACTAAAATGCCATGTTAATATATCTTCCTGTGAATCTTTTTTTTTCATTCACTATAGCAGGTACTCAGTGAATCCTTTAAAAAAATTTTTTTTAATGTTTATTTAATTTTGAGAGAGAGAGAGATAGAGAGCAAGAGAGAGAGTGAGTTGCTCGAGTAGGGGAGAGGCAGAGATAGAGGGAGACACAGAATCTGAATCAGGCTCCAGGCTCTGAGCTGTCAGCACAGAGCCTGACGTGGGGCTTGAACTCACAAACTGCGAGATCATGATCTGAGCTGAAGGCAGATGGTTAACCAACTGAGCCACCCAGGTGCCCTTATGTGAATCTTTTAAATTTGGGATTTCAAGTTCTTATTCTAGAAATTTTCTTATATTTCTTTTTTGATACTTTCCTCCCTTTCCATTTCTTTTCTTTTTCTTAAAACTCATGTTATTTAGATTTTGAAGCACTTGGATTGATCCTTTTACTTTCTTACCTTTTCTTGCCCGTTCTTTATGTCCTGCTTTCTAGGAGACCTCTCATCTTTATCTTCCGATACATTTCTTACACTTTTTATCCCTACCAGCATATTTTTAATCTCTAAGATTTTTTCTTGGTCTCTGAATGACCTCCCCTGACCCTGCTCCAATGTTCTGTTTAATGATCCTTATGCTTCTGTTCTGGAAAGAGTTTTTCTAATTTCCCTGAGGTTATTAAAGTTTCTTTAAAATTTTTTTCACTCCTCATTATCTTTGTTTTGTCTACCGTCCTTTCTTTCTGTTTAATTTTCCTTCCTGTTAGCGGATGTCCCCACATCAGGTAGTGGGCTTACTCACTGCCAGGCTTCATGTGTGGGTGGTTAGATAGCAAGCTTTTTCATGGCACTCCAAATGTTAGTACCTGAACATCTTTTCTTTCCGGCTGTTTAGTTTCTCCAAAAACAAATCTTTCAGACTCTTGCTTGGGAATATAAGTATGGTCGCCAACACTTTGGGAGCTAAACAGGGCTAGAAGGGGTGCGTCTGTGTGTGTGCGTGCGTGTGTATCTGTCTGTCTTTCCTGGCAATGCCGTATTCCCACAGTTCAGATTGGTTGTGGCAACTTCTCATCCTCTGTTGCAGTGGCGGAGGACTTGTGGTCATCACCCATCCAACAATCCTATTTGCAGTTCCTCCTTCCACCTCTATCTCAGATACACCTGGGGCCTCAGACCCTGGGCCTTCCTGGGTTCTGTTATGTGGTTGGATTGATGTTGATGCTGTTCCTCACTGCAGATGTAGACTTCAGCTTTTCCTGGTCATCTAGGTTAGGTCCTCGTCATTCAACTGTTCCTGTTCGATTCTGTTGATATCTCTTGTTTGCTGGTCTCTCTTCTTCTGGTCCCGTGTCCTTGTGGGTTTATGGCATTTTTATTCCTTCATTGTTATTTTAATGAGTATTTGGAAGGGAGTGGACATAAATGTTTAAACTGGAGCACAGGACTTTATTCTGAATGTACTCTTTGAACTTGATCAATCTGATGTTTTTGGAAATAATGCAAGTATACCTTAAGTTCCAACAACATCTTAAACTGGTAACAAATGCGTCATCAATACCTGACTGGAAAAAAATGGAATGATTCTGATTGAGTAAACAAGTCCACGTCTTGACACTTACCAACTTTGTAATGTATGCAGCCTTCCAAGTCCCCAACTGTGATCCAGCCTTGTTTCTTTTCTACTTCTGGGTCATTGTGCAGTATTCTGTTTCTTAGCCATGAAAGATAGTAAACTCGTAGCTTATTCTTTTTTCCTGTTGAAATAACAGAGCTCTAATTTCACACCCCTATGATAGCATTTTCTCTCAGTCCTTCCCCATCTCTATTTTATTTAATTCATTTATTTTATTTACAATTGTGTATGGTGTAAAGGCACAATAACCAGTGTCCCCAGCATCGTCATGCATTGCCTATGCCAAGACTTATGATTAAAACACCTCCAAGTGTTTTGGACAAATAACCATTTTATAATTTGTCTTTACCTTCAGGTTGTTTCTTATCTGAGCAAGCTGCTCTTACTCTCTCTTCTCAATGCAAAGGGCAGTGTCAAGACCTAACTGTGTAACAGAATAGTTGATCAGAGTTCCAGAACATTCTAGATCTAATTACACGAAGGAGCGTTGATAACTGGACATTTTACTATGCTTATGTGTGACTGCACATAACCTTCTTTCCCTCACCTTCTAACCTAACAACATATGTTAACGGAGAGCTTCTTATTCACCTCCTCTATTACTTTAAAGATGACAGCTGGTGGTAGTTTTATTTTACCTAACAACAACAACAAAAGAATTGTATACAGAGACAAGAGAAACAATTAATGAAGGCGACCTGGGCTCACAAGATAACCCTGGACACGTTTATGATTCTGAGATCACTTACTAAACAAAAATAGGAGAGAATGAGATGTGTACTTGGAAAATACAACATTCCCGTTGGTAAAGCGCTCCTGGGGTAAGGAATTCTGTGATAAGAAAACATCTTAAAAATGTTGAGGGGTACACAAGGAGCAAAATTTAATATGCCCTATGAGATCATCTGAGTACCAGATAAGAACACGTGCCTTGGGGAGGCTCTTCCTAAGTGATCAGACATTTAGGCCTGTGGGCTCTACTTCTTGGGTACTTATTTTCCCTTGATTTCTCTTAGGCATCAAAAGATGTTTTATATTTTACAGATGTGATATATATAAGAAGAAGAACATTTATTTATTTTTTTAACTTCAATAAATAAAAATATTTATTTTTAAGAAAGAGAATTGGGGGAGGGGCAGAGAGAGAGGCAGGCAGAGGATCAGAAGCAGGCTCCATGATGAAAGTAGTGAGCCTGACACAGGGCTCAAATTCACGAATGTGAGGTCATAACCTGAGCCTAAGTCTACTGCTCAACCTACTGAGCCACCCAGGCGCCCCCAAAATTTATTTATCTATTATTTTTATTTTTTAAGTGTATTTATTTATTTTGAGAGAGAGAGCGAGCGAGACTGTGTGCATGAGTAAGGGAGGGGCAGAAAGAGAGAGAGAGAGAGAGAGAGAGAGAGAGAGAGAGAGAGAGAGAATCCCAAGCAGACTCTGTGATATCAGCACAGAGCTCAATGCTGGGTTCGATCTCATGAACCTTGAGTTCATGACCTGAGCCGAAATTAAGAGTCAGACGCTTAACAGACTAAGCTGCCCAGGAGTTCCAGAAGAAGAAAATGTACTGAAGCATTACACACTGGATTTGACAGGAGAGTGCATTCATAAATGAAGGAAGTCACTGTGCAGTTGCTATTCCTTTTTATAGACAGAGGCCCAGAATTGATCCCAACAGCTAGGATGGGCAGAAAGGCCAGTGCTTCCTCCTTTCTGTGCCAATGCAGATCGGAGGGCAGTTCAAGAATCATTTGGTCCTATTTTTGTTTTCCACTTTCCCCATCTACACTTCATGATAAGAGGAGACGGTTACGTTTTTTAAGAAAGGGGATACGTCACTAACAACATAATGAAGCCAGAATGTGAACTTTCTGGTATCATTTCCACTTTCGGTAGGTGAGTGACAGTTGTACGGTTTTAAATTTGATTTGCCGGTGTAGCAGTCAAGAAAGCCATTAGCAAGAACAAAAGACTACATTGAATTAAACTCGAATGATAATACAGGAACAATTTACTCAGTTAACTCTTATTTGGAGAGAATAAAAAGAGATGAAACTTTTGTGGAATGGCAAAAGAAAGAGGGAATTGTAGCATCAAGTGAAGGTAGTTTTTCAAAATGGAAATACAGCTCAAGAGTTAAACTTTATTCAAGGTTGAACCCAGTAGCCCTGTGTATTCTCTTTGTGAAATGATGGCTGAGTATAGAGCCCTGGTTCTCAAGCTTCCTGGCGCATTAGAAACAACCTAGGAACTATGAAAGCTATTGATACCTGGGCCCTTCTCCCAGGCATTCTGACCCCACTGGTCTGGGCTTCTCCCATCCATTCAAGTGGTTCTAATGCACAGAGGTGCAGTGGTTTCATACTGGGTGGGATGGGAAGGCAGGGGAAAAGGGATATTGATTAAACTTCTTCAAAGATCATCAGAAAGAGCTTTCAATAAATACAGGCTCCTTGAGGTTACATTTTTAACCTTGTCAAAAGGTTAACTTGTTACATTTTTAACTTCACTTCTGTGTAGGCTTTTTTTTTAATTTTTTTGAGTTATTTTTGGGAACCAGAAAGCTGCAGAGTATAGCAGGAATGATTCCCACATCTGAATCTCTTTGCAGACTCAATCACCCAATGGGCCAGCTGCATTTGCTGGCATCAGTGGAATATAAGCTAGAACAGTTCTTGAGAGAAAAGAGACCAGAGACATTTCTGCTTATAAAATTTCCCACCCTGAGAAGCCTACATTTTGATATTCTCCACCTGAGAGTAGGTAGCAATGACTGGAGCTCAGACATCTTCAAAAGAGCCTTGCTGAGCCCTGGCAGAGGTTAAAGGCCTATAAACATACAGCCTTTGTGGTACTTCTCCTTGATTCAGAGATTGTGCAGAGGTGTGAGGCTTCCCTTTGGAGGTCAGTATCTCTGGAGTTACAAAACCTGAGTGATCTCTCTGGCTATCCTGCTATAATTTCTTATGTCACTGTTAGCTGGGAAGGGCAGAGCTTACTGTTTTTTTCAGAACCGAGGGGATGGCCTTTCCTACCTGTGCAGACTCAGAGGACTTGGTCATTCCGGTGACATCCCAGTAACATACCTGATATCGTCACCAGGACATTCAGCCCTTCTAGCACGTCCATCTGCTGAAATCGCCTCCGGTTGATCAGATTATAGACTTTGCCTTGCCCACTTCGGTCCAAAAGCATCAGGCCATTTTCCGTTCCCACCAGGAGGTTTACACCTGCAAATATAAGAAGCACCCCAAGACTGACTTTTTATTGCTTTAACCTTCTGCATCTGGGGTCCCTGTAAAACCTAAGAAACTGTGCCTTGTTAATATAAACTAATGGGCAAGTAGGTACCGCGGGAGGGAGTGAAGAAGTGGAAGCCCTGCCATAGTAATTAAATCACTGCCCCTCTGGCAATGAAATTACTTCTCTTTCATAAAGTGGTAGCAGCATTTATTACATCTGGCCATTTACTACCTAGTATAGAGTCCTTCTTAAGAGATGCTCTGGGCACAGCTGTGACACTAGCATCATTACCTTTATTCCTTTCCTGTAACACCCATCCCTTTCTGGGCTCTTTCTATAAATCCCACCTCAAGACTTCTCCAAGGTGCAGCCCCGCCCCTGTCCACGCAGTGATCTCTAGCCTGCCCACCTTCACCACACAGCAGAGGGCCCCATTTCCATACCCCACTGGAAGAAAAGCCCTTCCTCCTTCTCACACAAAAGCTTACGAATGTCTCATGCCCTCAAGGTTCTGCTGTCTGTCAGGGAAATGACAAACCAATGCAAGTGAGGTGTTAAGAGCCTGAGAGTTGCAGAAAGATTGGCTGTAAGGGACCACTCAGGTATCTAAATCTAGCCCAGCCTATCTCCCATGCAATCATCCCTATTAGAAAAGCTCTAGCAGGTAAGTGGTCTCGTCTGGATAGTTGGCATCCTAAAAATTTATCCCTAGAAAGTAACTCCCACCTGCCCCTGTAACACACCACACCACACACACACACACACACACACACACACACACACACATACACACACCCCAATGCACTGAGGGTCCACTGTGTACTGAACTATATTCACAAACAGGTAACTCTGTGACTTCTCTTGCTTTTTGTACGTGTATTTTTTTGAGTAACATACATGTCTATTCTGTCCACAAATTATTATTTTTTTTTTCAACGTTTATTTATTTTTTGGGACAGAGAGAGACAGAGCACGAATGGGGGAGGGGCAGAGAGAGAGGGAGACACAGAACCGGAAACAGGCTCCAGGCTCTGAGCCATCAGCCCAGAGCCTGATGAGGGGCTCGAACTCACGGACCGCGAGATCGTGACCTGGCTGAAGTCGGACGCCCAACCGACTGCGCCACCCAGGCGCCCCATGTCCACAAATTATTTAATATCAAACATGGTCATCTTGTCTTCTGTCTCTTTTCCAGAGGACAGTGCCTTATTCCCTCCATCACATCTCCCATGAAATGGTTTCCAGGCTTCATCTACTTCCCCAAACATCTCAAATGCTTTTGTCCTTATAAGATTGTGGTGCCCCAAACTAGGCCTAGTATTTTAGATGGATACAGATGGGTCATGTCCTTCCTTCATCCGTATGTGATGGTTGCAGTAACACAGACCAGGACTTTGACAGAATTTCATCCCAACTATACTGAGTTTGAGGTCAGCTAAAACCCGTGCATCATTTTTTATAAGAACCGTAGGTTGATGTTTTGAACTAAAAGGGAAGGTTCATCATCTGTTGTCCTTTTCCAGTTTTCTCTTGCTACTACTAGCCTTCAGCAATTCACTAAAACATTCTAGGCTGGTTTGTCTGCTGTGAATAGGGGTCATATCTAATTCCCCTTGCAGGGTATTGCATAGATCATACAAGGCAGAATGGGGGACACATCACACAGTGCTGGGCAAATAGTGTGTGGTACATGGTAGCTGGTTCAGCAGCCGACTTTAGCTATCACTATTATGTGTCAAGGTCATTTCTGAATCTGATCTTGTTATCTTGGGCATTAGGTTATCAGCTTTTTTTTTCATGTTTATTTATTTTGAGAGAGAGAGTGTGTGTGCAAGCACGAGAGTGGGAGAGGAACAGAGAGAGAGAGAGAGAGAGAGAGAGAGAGAGAGAGAGAGAGAATCCCAAGCAGAGCCTGACATGCGGATCGATCCCACAAACTGTGAGATCATGACTTGAGTCGAAATCAAGAGTCTGATGCTTAACCAACTGGGTCACCCAGGCGGCCCTATCAGTTCTTGCTACATGTAAAATTGCTCTTGATTTCTCCTGAGGCCAAGATGGTCTCAAGTCAGGACTCAACACCCCTGATTCAACCACTGCTCTTCGGATAGTAAGCTCCAGAGGTTTTTAATGTTTGAGGGTCGATGTGTTAACGAGTGGTAAAAAGAAGAACTTACCCCAGAGAGCTGCACAAAGTATTTCTGAATTGAATCGTTTCTTGTATTTTCTGATTTCTGGTGTGTCGCTGTGAGGTCGAATGTTGGTTGGGTTTACATTTACCACTGAAATCTTTCTTGCTTCGTTGAGTTTGGCCTGTTCTTGCCTAAGAAGTTCGCTAGTAAACAGAGCTTTGAGAAAGAGAATCAGAGAAGTCAGTGGCATCTTAAAAAACAACCAGTGGAGGTACGGAGAAGGGGCTTCAAAACACTATGATTTCTCCTCGTTTAGTGTGCATTATGGGAAAGGCACAGAAATTCTGAAACTATGTACATTTTATACTTTTTTTTTTTTTTAGTAGACTACAGTATAAGTCATTCACAGAAGCAGGATTTTAACCATTAGTAAAACAGACTTAAAGATACTACTTGGGTAGTTTAGAGAATACATACACACCACCCCCATCTCATAGAACACGGCAGGAAAGATTTACTTTTTAAAATTCCGTATCATCAACTGACAGACTAGCCTAAGCCTCCCCTGATGATTAGTGAGCTGCATAAGTCCAGAAAGCAAGGCTCTCCTCTAAATCAGCCAGATCTGTGCGGTAGGAAGCACACACCTAGAGCTCAACACAACCCAACGCGCACTGATTAAGTGTCTACTGCGTGCACAACATTGTACCCAGAAATTGCTTTTGAGAAGTATGTGGTAAGTTTGGAGATCTCTGAGGAACAGCTTTTCCCAGGGCCCCTGGATACCTCTGGGTTCCTACCAGAAGCAAAATAGAAGAGATGAAAAAAAAAATGGGAGACAAAGATATTTGTTTTAGAAATCCTACAAAAATAATAATGATAAAAACAAAACAAACAAACAAAAGAACCAACCTCCCTTTAAGACAGGGCCTAAGCAGGAAATGGCTTAAGTACTAAACCAATAATTCATTTCTTTATCACGTCACACCAGGAAGGAAAACCAAGCTGTTTCTAAAACATCTGGGCAGTTTCGCTTACCCGCGGCTGATGATTCTTCATCCTCTTCATCTTCATCGGTGGGAGATGTCTGGTAAACTCTGGGGTCCACAAAGGGGGTGAAGGAGGCCTTCGTGCTGCTCCCCATGCCATACTAATGGAAAGGCAAGAGGATTAAGAAGAACAGATAAGTACTACAGGAATGAACAATGCCAAGAATACTTTGCGTGGGCTTTAGAACGGTTACAGATTCTTCAATCTATTTAGCTTGTTCACACTCTGACCCTTGGAGTCAAGGTGTGCCTCTCTCTCCAGCTTCTCCTGGTGCTGGCTACTCACTGGCCATTCTGCCTTTGCAGGGCTCCATTAATTGTCAGATTGCAAGAGTTGCTGGGGGCAAATTATATTTTGGACCACATGGTAAGATGACCGTGATGACAGAGCTTATCTCTCCCTTGAAGTACAAACAATCGCATATTGACCAAATGGTCTTAAGAAAAGCTGACACAATAAACTAAGTAAGCATGCCCACATAGCAGCATTTCATCCTGAACATCCGGTCCACCAAAGTCTCCCTCTTGGAGCCTTTGGGCCCTTGTAAGCTGACCTGGTGATGCAGGTGGATTGGTGTCGGCTCAAGAAGCCTTAAAATCTTTAATGCAGGGACAATTTCATCCAGGGATTGAATATTCTTCCCTCCCAGAATGGACGCTTTAAAAGGATACTCCTATTTTCATGCCTTATTTAGGGACTTCATGAAGGTACTAGATTGCAGGCAATGCACAGAGGGCTTGCTTAAAAAATAAATCTCAATAAAGACATGAAGGCAGACTCGACTAGGGAACAGCGAACTAAATATCAGGGCTTCACCTGGTGAAATTCCATATTTCAGCTCTGCCAAAGAAGGTACAATAACCACTTCCTCATCTTGTCTGTCATCTCTATTCCTTCTGCTATGCTCAAGTCCTCTTAATATCACAAACAGACCTGCATTCAGTATCAGAATACCTCCTTTCAGACAAATGTCTTTAACTGAGTTTTCACTTTCTAGCTTTATTTTCAGGTTTCCATTTAAAAATAAAAACATCTCAGGACCCCTAAACACGTACGGAGGAAACCGCAAAGATCCAATTGATTTTCCCTCCACCTTATGAAATTGAAATGATTTCACCCTCTACAAGGTAAGACTCCTTCCAAATGAAGAGCCTTCACATACATTCTCTCCTTTGATCTTTAGAAGAAGTCTGCGAAGGAGGTGGGGCAGGTACTAACATTCCCACTTAGAGCTGGAGCAGCAGCAGAATTTGAACCGGAGTCCAATCCCATGGGGTTCTTCCAGGTTCCGTTAGACATGTTCAGGCAGAGGAAACCTGACCACACTGTGGGAAGCCACAAGAGGATATGCGGCCTCCCAAGGCACCTCTGTTTTTTCCCTTGAGGTAGAATCCAAAGGGTGTATCATAAAAAGTTAATGTGTGGACAGCATCAAAAACACCAGGGCACATGCTTCATGATTTCCTTCGGGGCCTCCGTGTGATTCCTGAAACATGACCAAGCCCCATGGACTCATCCACTGGTCGGGCTTGGATAACTACACCTACGAGCACTGCCTAACAGACTGTATTTATTCAGGCTGTCTCCAGGGACTGTTTCTATACAGGCAAGCTAAATATCCCATTTCTCCCTTTCCCACACAATTTGGAGTTTAGGAAGATGGATGACAGCCTATCTATCTATTGATTTTTATCTTTCGTTTAACAAAGAATTTCAACCTCATTTTAAGTCAAACCTAGTTTGACTAAATCAATATAAACATGAACCTCAACCGTTGGCCATGGGATCTCTATAGGCTAAAGTTTCTCTCACTGGCCTGGGAGATAGGAAATCCAAGTTCTAGTCCTAGATCTGTCACCAGCTAGCTGTGTGCCATGGGCAAGTCACTTAACCTCTCTGAGCCTCAGTACTGTCATTTGTAAAAATAGGCATTGGGCCAGATGGTATCAGATCTTTTTACCCCTCAGCTTCAATGATTTTCGTCCATTAAAGTATTTATGTAAATAGTTATATAGCAACCGAACCAACACATCTCAGGGAGCTTACAAAGCCTTATTCCTGAAGACAGCAGGGTTTCCACACCCCCTGCACCTCCAGGAGAACAGAGCTGTCACACCTGTTGCCCAGCACCTACCTCAGTCCCGGACTCCATCTCCTGCGGATGGGTGGAGACGCGTCCCAGGCCCTCGGTTGGTGTCCCGGCCGGGGAATGGCTCTGCTGCACCAGGTCTGGGAGGTTGATGTGGCCGGCAAAGCCATTGCTGTCACTGTGGCCAGACCGCTTCTTCTCTCCAGACGTCTGAGGGGGCACAACACATGGGGAGCATCAGAGAGGGATTAGAGAGGGAGGGTGAAGGCCACCGAGTGGTGTCACCCCTCACACAGCACAGGCACAGTCCCCAAACGGACCTGCTGGGGTGTGCGGAAGATAACACTTACATTTATATTTTACTAAGAAAATAAAAAAGAAGTTAAACTTTGTTCACGCTTAGTATATGGACTGACCCTGCAGCCTTTTGCTTCTGCATGAGGGCAGTCAGGGTCACACAGGAAGTGGGAGTTCCCATGGGAAGGCAGGCGGAGGGGCTGAGCTCCTGAGGTCTGCATTTGCACAGTTCTCCCCTGCAGTATTTGTGTCTGTGTGTGCCTGTGGGTGCACCGTTGACTGGATTTGCAGGTATATTATCAGGTTACAATGATGCGAACCCCTAAGACACATACATGACCTAAAATACTGCTGAAACACAGAGGCTGGGATGAGATAATACTAATAACCCACATACCATGTACGCCAAGAAAACGCAGAGATGCCATCTGCCCAGATCATAGGGCTCTTTGTCAGTCACGAGGTCAAAACAATGATTAATTCACCAGATCGGACAGGAGTTACAAAAAAAATGTACTGAAATAAACCACAGATTATTTGAAGCTACAGGTGTGTGTCTGCTACTGAATCTGAATACTGAATCTCTTACAAGCAAGTATGGTGCCTTGCAGTAAAAAACGGAAGTCATCATGACTAACAAGGAATAGTCAATAACAGTATTTGAACTATTTTGTATAGCATCCCTTTTTAACGTCTTTTCAAGGTATTTTGTAATATATATAATATGAGAAGTAGGACAAATGCATGAGTTATAAATAAATACACTGCAATTAAGTGGCATGCTCTCAAATTTTTACTGATAGGATTGTATGACCTAACAAGTTTGGAAACCACTGCTCTGCGAAACAAAGCCTCCTCTCAAAGATCCCAGGGAAGAAATACAGGATTAAAAGACAGTTCTGCTTCCTAAAAGCCAGTAGCCACACTGCAGGCCTGGCCAGTATTGTGCTTTCTGATTTAACATTTATGCGACTAGCTCACTGAGGTTTCTTAGAGCAGATCTGATTAAGCAATGATTCCCTTCTTTGCCTTTTCTTTCTTTCATCCATTTACCCAGCATTCCTGAGTGACTACTAAGTGTGAGGCATTTTGTTGAACATGGAGGGATCGGCCAGGATCAAAGCAGGTAGACATACTCCCTGCCTTCCCTGGGGCTGGCTGGCTTGGGCTCACTGGCCTGGCTTCCCCCTTCCAGAGCCTGTCCTTGTCTTACAATGACCACTCTGCACCTGCTTCTGGCTAGAAGTGAAAGGAGGCAATTTTGGGGGTAGATGAAACAGATTCCCAAGTTCCTGAAGGGGTGCATGTAACGGATGTTACCGGGGAGCTTAAGAAATAACTGTAAAGCTGCGGTTCCCTCTATTTCTTGGCAACATGCTCCTGGCCTGCAAACTGCCCAGGAGAGGGGCATTTTCTGGATTCATTTTGTCCACACAGTCTTCATGCATCCACAGCTTGTACTAGTGCCTGTTCTCAGGATCGAACATTTTGTCTTCTCAATGACATTTACAGGGTTCAGTCCTAATTTATCTCACTGTCTCCTATTTTATGTGTACTGGGCAGCTTTTCCTTTCTTCTAAGTTCTGTTCAAATACTGAAAGGCTTTTTAACATTTCCCCCCAATCTCCCAGTAGCATAAATCACACATGGCCTCTTTAGAGTTTTACGGGCTCTCTATTCTATCCCCAGCATTCTGCCTCGAGCCAAAAGCTGAGGCAGGCGCACTGGTTATCAAAGACCTGAAGAGGCTAACGAGGGAAACAGCCCAGACAGTGAGAAGCTTGAAGGAATCCAGTGGTGACCGACCCCTGAATCTCCCCACTCTGAGTCATCGGCCTTCTGTCCATTCAACCAGCTCCTTTGAATTAAATACCTTCTGTGTGCCAGGCACTTTGCTAGGAATACAGAGATAAATGAACAACAGCCTGGCCCTCTAGGACCTCCGTAACAGAGCCCAACGATTTCTACAGTCTTCACGCCCTCACCGTTCCCATGGGGGTGGGCACTAAGATTTCCCTGAGTAACAACTTGTGCCTGGGACCATGCCCAACCTTTAGGTATGGTATTCCCCCCGGTCCTTCAAATACCACCACAGGCTAGCTCCCATTATCCTCACTTTACACATGGAAAAACTGCAGTGCAGAGAATTCAGCTGACTTGCTCCGAGTGACACAGGTTGTAAGTGCTGAAATCAGGGGCTGTCTGTTGGAATAGCCCAGGTGCTCTGGGCTGCTGCCGTGATAGGTGGCTCTGCTCTCGGCCGTAGCTGATTGGAGCTGCAGTGGACGCCTGTTGTAAGCGGATTCTTTTTCCTATCACTTCCCATTACCAGCTGGTCAGTAGGAAAGGTGCTATGGACAGAGGCCCATGGAGTCCCAAGAGAGGCTTCAAGGAGTAAAGGAAGGCTGAATCAGACCCACGGGGATCTGCTGGGTGAAGAATGGGCAGCAGGGGAAGTTGGGAAAGGAGAATAGCTCTTCTGACAGATGGGTCCCTATAGACAATGTGGTAGATGACAGCTGGTGTGGTTTGTTCTAGAACTAGAGTAGGGAAAGGTCCTCTGGGACCATAGGTTAGGGGGAGGTAGAACCAGAGGGCCAGGGTGTGCATTGATAGGGCAAATTTGTGTGTCTTGGCAGGACTGTGGGCAGTAGAGCCAGTATTTTCCTCTAGAACCATCTTGTCCACTCCCATGAGAATGCTGTCTTGAGTGAGTTCTCTTTGATGTTCATCTTGGGGAACTGAACTATAGCACCCTATAAACTAAGCTCTATTATGAGTTTTCATTTTATTTTCTTATTTTTTTGTCAGGGACATACTTTTATTTGCATTTGCCTTTGTGATACCTGTACTTTTAATGATTCCAACTCAAGGTTGTTGTGTTAAAAGCCCACCTTTGGGAAAGGTGGCATTTAGAAACTGAGGGACAAAAAGGTTTTGGGGCCCTCATTATATCAAATTCATAGAAGACACTGGTGAGTGCTATTTTCAAAGTGACTGGCTGTGGTCACAGAATACTGGGGTGCTTTAAATAACACAGAGCCATTTGGCTATGTCTGGCAACTGAACTGAAAATGCGCCTCCCAATATCTTCTTCAAGGTACTGACTCTGTCATAACGACGCTAGCAAATTATAAACTGCATTAGAAAGCAGAGTCAGAGAGTCACTCACTCAGAACATTTCCCCTCAGGTTTTCCAAGCAGCAAGTTAGAATGACAGCAGCCTTCTATACCGCCATCGGAATTATCCATTCACCACATTGGGAGATTTATATACCAGCACTACACAATGTCAGCTTGTGCAGCCAAGTCCATTTCTTATTTCAGGCTTACAGGATAGGGCTCTTCAAAGCCTCCTTCAAAGATTCGGCAGGGCCATATCATGAAATTCTAGCAAGTTGCTTTGTGAACTACTTTTCCAGTTACTGACCTTCTGCCAATTATTACTTCAAAGGCCTGATTCATCTCAAAACTACACTTCCTTTCTTTCCTGGGAGAGCAAAGCCTGCTATTATGGTTTCCCAAACTATCCTGGCTGTAGAATGACAGATGATATGCATTGTTTCAGAGGCAAGGGTAGGAAGGGATAACAAGTAAAAGGAGAGTGAAATGAAATAAATTACAGTTGACCTTTGAACACATAGGGGTTAGGGGCATGGTCCCCCAGTGCAGTTGAAAATCTGAGTAGAACTTCTTACTCCCCAAAAGCTTAACTACTAATAGCCCACTGTTGACTGGAAGCCTTATCAATAACATAAACAGTCGATTCACACATATTTTGTATATGTATTATACACTATGTTTTTATCATAAAGTAAGCTAGAGAAAAGAAAATGTTATTAAGAAAATCATAAGGAGGAGAAAATAGATTTATAGTATTGGACTGTGTTGAAAAAAACCCACATATAAGTGGATTCACACAGTTCACACTCGTGTTGTTTGGGTCATCTTATGAGTCATACACTATTATTTACGAAATTTTATAGATGATAACACAGACCCAGGGATGGACATCAAGTAACTCTTGCCCAATGTTACCAGCTATTGTTTTCCTTCCAAGCAGAGACTTGTCAAATTTACACGGTGATGATGAAGTGTGAAAGAAGAGAAAACAAATTCTGATTTGTCAAGGCCCTTCTGGCTGGCACAGATGCAGTGAGGAAGTGCATGTGAAGCGAGCACATGCCCCCCACTCAAATGAAGTGATGTTCCTCGAGTTTAAACACACAAAATCAGGAGTACCTGGGTGGCTCAGTCGGTTAAGGGTCTGACTTGGTTTCGGCTCAGGCCATGATCTCATGGTTTGTGAGTCTGAGCCCTACGTCGGGCTCCACGCTGAATGTGGAGCTTGCCTGGGATTCTCTCTCTCCCCCTCTCTGCCCCTCCCCCACTCGCTTTCTCTGTCTCTCTCTCGAAATAAGTAAATGAGCTTAAAAAAATAAAAATACAGATTAAAAAACCAAAATCACCCAAAGCAATAGGTACGTTTTTAAGTCGATCTGCATATTTCTTTTTTTTTTTTTTAAATCAAAATAGCTCAATAGCCTTTTAATGTTGGTTTAATCAGATAAGATGATATCACCGTTTCTTGGAACTTCTAACCATTTTCTATACATACAATCCACAAGGATAAAGCCATGGGGAAAAGAGGCATAACAAGGCCTCAGATGCTACTGAGTGAGGCCATGCATTCCCGTTTCGCTGCCGTAGGAAACATCTGGGTTTGCCAGTTTTATATCCTCAAGCTCAAATTCTATACTCTGATTTGCATAGCTCCTACTGAAGAATTCGGACTAATGTAATTAAGTCACACTGCGGAAGCTTAGAAGGATACAGGAAAGAAGGCGGTGGACAACTGAAATCACTCAGCCATTTAGAAGCGCGTGTTTCTTCTGGCTCCCCACCCCCATTCACTATGCTGAAAATACACGCTGCCAGCATTCTCTGCGAAAGCTCTGATATAAATACCACTTAAGGAAGCACTTCCTCTTCACAGTTTTTATACCAACTTACCTCTCTTATCATCAAGGTTCCTTCTCTTGAAATACTGCTGCCGAAAGTGTCTGCGTGAGAAGTCTCCAGCCCGTGCGTGCTGACCATTCCCACATTGTACTGCTCGGTGCTCCCGGGGGCTCCTGTTGGTCTGAAATGGGAAGGAACGGTATTAACAGCAATGTGTGTTTAGGGAATGCCTGTTTCCTGTTTATGTTAATTTTTCAAATTGGGGTAAAATATATGCAACTTAAAATTCACCCATTTTAATCATTTCTAAGGGTACATACAATCAGTGGCCTTAAGTACGTTGTATTTAATTTTTAATGTGGTGCTGATGCCTGAACAGGTGTCCTGCTTCTGCAGCATCCTCTCTCGACCTATTCTCCATGCAGCAGTCCTAGAGAGCAAGCTTCAGACTGTCCGAGGAAAAAAACACTGCCGTCGATGTCAGAGCCCCTCGAAGGCTCTGCAAGGCCTCCAAGCCTTCTCTACTCCTTCTCTGACCAGCAGGCACCCTGACCTGCGCTTTGCTCATGCTGTTACCTCTGCTGGAAAACTCTCTCCCACTCTGGCTCTTGGCTGGTTGCCTCTCTTAAGTAACAATATTTCATCTTAAGTGATACTTTCCTTGAGATGCCTTCTCTTACCACCTAGGTTTTATCCCACCAACCCCTCTTTTTTCTTTCTCTTCATCCTTTGTCTTATTGGTTCTTATCACAACTTATGATTCTTTCTCTTTTTGAGTCTCTTGGAACTTTCTCCCCCTGTCTCATTAGAACATATGCTTATGAAGGCAGTCTTGTCTCTGTTCATTACTGTATACCTAGCGTAGAGCTGGCCACAGAGTAGGAGTGCAACATACATTCATTTGATAAATGGTTTTACACTATTTATGGAGAAGAAATATCAATTAAGGGCATTCTGGCTTACTAGGACATCCATTAGGTAGGCTGTTTAAAAATATGCAGCACTTTTTAAAACCTCTGTAATTACTCCACACTGTGGTATATCTATTTTTAGTTTGTTTCTTGTTCTTGTGTTTAATATCTAACGGAGAAGGTAACAGGACCTTCACATACACCCCGAGAGCAGAGACTCACGTTTTCTATGTGCCCCGTAACACAGACCACAACATCAAGGGAAAACGAGAACCAGGTAGGTGATGTGATTTGTCTACAGGATTTTAGTTTCCATGCAATCCTCATTGATACCCTGTATCAGCAGCTACCTCTTTTTTAAAGTGGGTTTATCAAAAATAAAAAAGGTATCAAGGCTTCTCTCCTTAAATATATTAATTGTATCTTTTACTATTTTTTTTTCCTCTTAACTGTTTCTTATGTATTTGAAAAAGACATTTCTGGTCTCTTGGATCCGATCAAAGCCCAAGTACTTGATGAAATACTCAATTCAAGAAAGAAGAAACATGGCAGACTTATGACATCTCTGGGACAGAGAAAGCATATGTTAAGGATCCAAACAAAGAGGTGATAAAATGGGAAAGGGAGTCCAGACCAAAGAAAAGTGCATAGCAAGATGCTTACTTCAAAACTACAAAACTGGAACAGTGGATTGAATGAATCTAAAGATGAGTTAGAACTGACGTATTTGGGAAGAAAAAGAAGCAATATTTCATTCCCAGAAAGGAGCCATTTATAGCGATCCAGAGACATGGAATAAGAAACTGCTGCAATGAATGCCTGACATATTGCTAGAGTGGCAAATCAGAATAGTTCTCAAAACTATGATATCTTCACTCATTTATTTGAAATTTTATTTTACCTTGTGTTTGTGTGTGTGTGTGTATATGTGGCAAAAATATGGAATGTAAGGCAGCTAAATATATATATTTATATATTATAATATTTATATATTATTATATATAATATATTATATATTTATATATTATAATATTTATATATTATTATATATAAATATGTTATATATTTATATATCATAATATTGATATATTACATATAAAATACATATAATATATTATATTATATATTTATATATTTTATATATATTTATATATGTATATATATGTATATGTATATGTGTGTGTGTGTATATATATATGTATATATATTTAGCTGACTTACATTCTTGTTTGGGACAAGACGGTGTGATACAAATAAGTCCATAAATGGAGCATTTATCAAAAGCTAAAGCCTTCTGGGAAGGGAGGCACTTTCCTTCTTTGTCACTCAGACATCCTTGGCCACTGTCAGAAGTGTAGGTACACCGATGGTGACCACCGCCAGGCTGACACTGTCCAACTGAGTTCCCTTTCACCATTAAAGTTCATGGGAGTGACAAGATCAAAGATATGTCGGCCCCACTTATTTTTTTCACCTTGATGATGTTTGATTCCCCCCAGTTTCATCAGAAACATGTCAATATGAGTGAAATTTTCAAAAGAAAGATATTTTCTAGAGCTAATTCCATTAAGACAGTTCCTTGATTAATTTCCCATATATCTCAGCTAAAACCTTTCTCAATTTATTTATTTTCAGTATTGTTTTACTAAAATTATCATCATAGGTTCCAATTCTTCCCTATGTAAATTTTACGACAAAGATTTAATCAGCCAATCAAGATGTTTATCCCTGTCACCTTTCAAAGGCTTCTGTGGTCACTACTTCTACCAAGTCCAATTTGTTTGTATTAGTTTTATTTTTTTTTTTAAATTTTTTTTTTCAACGTTTATTTATTTTTGGGACAGAGAGAGACAGAGCATGAACGGGGGAGGGGCAGAGAGAGAGGGAGACACAGAATCGGAAACAGGCTCCAGGCTCTGAGCCAACAGCCCAGAGCCCGACGCGGGGCTCAAACTCACGGACCGCGAGATCGTGACCTGGCTGAAGTCGGACGCTCAACCGACTGCGCCACCCAGGCGCCCCTGTATTAGTTTTAAAGGTGTAAATTGTATTAAGGTTTGGTTCATCTGTCAAGTTTTAGTCAGTAGCAAGTTTTACAGTGTAGAGTGTTAGCCACTTCAGTTTTACCTCCTGCATATTTTTAGTGAGATTATTTTTTTTCTGGGTTAATTTTTATACTTAAATTTTTATGAGTCAGAACTGCTTCATCTATGATAAACTTTTATGGTGAGCAGTTCAGGCTGTTCTGAGTTTTTAAAAATACTACTTCTACTAGTAATATTCCTTATATTGAATAAAAGATAATAATCTGTATTTCTCCCTTGGCCAATTTTATCTAGAATGGTGAGCAATTTCTCTTAGTAAGGTTAAGGTTGTCTAAGGATTGGTCTGTTTTATTCTGAATCTTTTGTACATTCTGGATACCTTGTTTTAATTGACCACACCATTAATTTTTCTGTTATCAATAGCGGCTTTTGATTATGGAAAATTCCTACAAACTTCTGCATGTTCTGAATCACTTTTCTACAGAATTCTTTTTTTTCTAATTTTTGAGTTTATTTATTTAAGTAATCTCTGCACCCAGTGTAGGGCTTGAGCTCACAACCTTGAGATCAAGGGTTGCATGCTCTTGCAACTGAGCCAGCCAGATGCCCCAGAATTCTTTTTAAAAGGCATAGTGACTGCAGCAATTTCTTACTTGACACATCTCCAAAGGCAAGGGAATTAAAAGCAGAAATGAACTATTGGGACCTCATCAAGAGAAAAAGCTTCTGCACTGCAAAGGAAACAATCAACAAAACTAAAAGGCAACTGATGGAATGGGAAAAGATATTTGCAAATGACATATCGGACAAAGGGCTAGTATCCAAAATCTATAGAGAACTCACCAAACTCCACACCTGAAAAACAAATAATCCAGTGAAGAAATGGTCAGAAAACATGAAGAGACACTTCTCTAAAGAAGACATCCAGATGGCCAACAGGCACATGAAAAGATGCTCAATGTTGCTCCTCATCAGGGAAATAAAATCAAAACCACACTCAGATATCACCTCACACCAGTCAGAGTGGCTAAAATGAACAAATCAGGAGACTATAGATGCTGGCGAGGATGTGGAGAAATGGGAACCCTCTTGCACTGTTGGGGGGAATGTAAACTGGTTCAGCCGCTCTGGAAAACAGTGTGGAGGTTCCACAAAAAATTAAAAACAGATCTACCCTATGACCCAGCAATAGCACTGCTAGGAATTTACCCAAGGGATATAGGAGTGCTGAGGCATAGGGGCACTTGTACCCTGATGTTTATAGCAGCGCTTTCAACAATAGGCAAATTATGGAAAGAGCCTAAATGTCCATCCTGATGAATGGATAAAGAAATTGTGGTTTATATACACAATGGAATACTACTTGGCAATGAGAAAGAATGAAATATGGCCTTTTGTAGCAATGTGGATGGAACTGAAGAGTGTTATGCTAAGTGAAATAAGTCATACAGAGAAAGACAGATACCATATGTTTTCACTCTTACGCGGATCCTGAGAAACTTTCAGAAGACCATGGGGGAGGGGAAGGGGAAAAAAAAGTTACAGAGAGGGAAGGAGGGAAACCATAAGAGACTCTTAAAAACTGAGAATAAACTGAGGGTTGATGGGGGGTGGGAGGGAGGGGAAAGTGGGTGATGGGCATTGAGGAGGGCATCTATTGGGATGAGCACTGGTTATTGTATGGAAGCCAATTTGACAATAAATTTCATATTAAAAAATGATCCATAGCATAGGAGGAAATAAAAATGGATTATGGAGTAAAAAAAAACAAAATAATAAAAACCAAAAAACAAAACAAAACAAAAAAGGCATAGTGAGTGCCTTCCTCCACATACTACAACTCTTCAAACTGTTGCTCTCTATACTTGAGTTCAAGCATCTCAAGGAAACTCAAGTCATTTCTTAGCTCTCAAGTACAATGATTGCTCTTCGATACTTTGAGCGTTTGGCCTCTTGTCTGTCTACTATGACTGACCCTCCAGTCCATCCTTCTCTGCTCCCCTGACCATGTCACTCTTCTGCTTTCAATTTATAAGAGTTTCCAATTAACCATAAGATAAACCTGTGGCTTACAAGCCTTCCTGTATCTGGTCCTTGTGTATTTCTCTAGCCTCATGGTTTCAACAAAACCTACCTTCTATTTCTAACTCTAACAACATATGATTTCTAGCAGTTTCCTGCACACATCATGCTACCAACACCCTTGGGCAACTTTAGTCTATCTTCTGTCCATGAATGCTTCCCTTACATTCCCTGCCTCCCTCTACGTATTCCATCCTTTACACTGCAGTTCAGGCACTCTCAAACCCCACCTCAGCCCCACTGGGATGGTTCAGTAGGTGGCTCTCCATTCTGCTTCCACAGTATCCCCTGTTCACTTCTAACCATGCACTCAATGCACAGTCCTGCAGTTATCATATCTCAGAAATGTTGGTATCTTCAGTGCCAAGCACTGTGCCTGGCATGCAGGTGAGATCCAGTGAATGTTTTATAAGTCCACAAAGGCTTTGTTTAATAACCCCAGTAAACATTTCATTCAAGTTTATTATCCAAATATACCTCTTTTGTGAAGTGATGAACAGTCAGCTATGAGAAGAATTATTACCATGCTTAAAGTGTCCTGAATACCTAATGTTGAATTTTGTCTTTTTAAAATTGACAAAATAACTTTAGCATTGGGTCCACTTTATACACAGGATGTGCCAAAAACAATTTTATTATAATTGTTATTAGAGGATAATGAAAACATTTGTTCAGCTATGTCACAGAACTTTATAGCATGAAGAGTGAACTTTGATGTATGCAAATTAAAAAAATCATTTAGGAGGTTGGAGGATCTAAGGAAAGAATGTAGACTGTGAAGAGAGAGAGAGACAGAGACAGAGACAGAGAGAGAGAGAGAGAGAGAGATACGGAGCATGGGCAGGGGAGGAGCAGAGAGTGAGACACAGAATCCAAAGCAGGTTCCAAGCTCCGAGCTGTCAGCACAAAGCCTGATGCGGGGCTGGAACCTACAAACTGTGAAATCGTGACCTGAGCTGAAGTTGGATGCTTAACTTACTGAGCCACCCAGGTGCCCCACAAATGTATTTTAAAAACGTGAGTGGGAGATGGAAAAAGGTTGACCTAAGTAACTCTGGAAATAAATGGAGTCCCCTAAGATTAAAGGTAAAAGAAGCAGCTTGTAAGCACTGTACTCTGACTGATAAAGTTGTTTCCCATAGGTATACTGGTTAACCATTCTGATCCTGCTCTACATGTGTACTGGAAATGAACAACTAAGCAAGAATTGGCAGATTGTGACAGCCAGGTTTCCCGCTGTTGGAGTGGAAATTGACAGGTAAGGAAGGAGAAGGGGCTAGAAGGATCCATGTGGTAATGAATCAGAGTTGGAGATATCAGGATAAACTTTTATTTAATGTAGATACAGATGGATATATATATAGAAATATTTATAGATATGTGTACATAATGGGTTAATATACACAATATATACTTCCTTGCTCTGTCAGTTGAGAGGGCCTAAAAGAACTGACTCATTAGTAGCAATGAGCACACCTAGTGCCCAAATCTTGGTTCTAGTATCAGTTTTTAATAAAGGGAATCAAGGCTTCTAGGAGGAACGGGTGATTCCAGGACTAGAACAGGAAATACATGAGGTAAGCCTGGAACATCTTGTAGTGTCAGAAAGTAAAGAAGTGCTTGGTGGGGGGTAGGTCAGCCACAGGCGTACAGGAGCCAATGGAAAGAGCTTCCAATGGTTGAAGGTGGAACAATTTAAGCAGCAAAATGAAATAGTGGATTATAATCCGAAGTACTAAATAAATATCCATGAACCTATACTGATATAAATAAATGACCGAATAAATTAATAAATGGAGAAGAGATAAATTCCTGCAGAATAATTTCAAATAAATTATGTAAATACTCTACCCTAAAGGAACATAACTCCCTACTCCTTAAGTGCAGGCTGTGTGCACTGGCTTCCTTCCAAAGAGTACAGGATGGAAGGGGGGGATTACATTACAGTAGAGAAACCTGACAAGCAGTACCTCAGCCAGATGATCAAGGTCAGTGTCAACAGTCTTCAGTCACACTGGTAGTACATACCCTTGATATGAAGTGATAAAAGTCACATGTGACCTCTGTGATCTTTTTCCTCCAAATCCATAACCTTGGTCTAATCATGACAAGAACATCAGATAAATTCCAGTAGATGGGAATTCTATGATATTCCTAATCAGTATTCCTCAAAACTGCGAACTTCATTAAAAAGAAGGTAAGTCTGAGACACTGTCACAGACAACAGAAGCCTAAGCAGATATGGTAACTAAATAACTAAATGTAACAAGATGGGATCTTGATACTGAAAAAGGACTTTAGGTAAGTAAAAACTAAGGAAATCTGAATAAACTTACTAAAATGTATCAATACTGGTTTATTAAGTGTAACATATATACATACTAATGCATAATGCTTATAATAGGGATAACCGTGTGCAGGGGGTAGGAGGAGTAACATGGGAACTTTGTACCATCTAAACTTTTTTGTGAATTTAAAACTGTTCTAAAAAAATAAAGTTATTAATAGTAAAAAAATGAAAAAAAGCAATGACTTAAAGAAAAAACACTAAGGCAAAAACAGCTAAAACATTTTATAGTTAAGGTAATCCTTTGTTCTAAAAATTATTTCCGAGGCACAGTCTGGGTGGGAACAATGAGTTGTCCAAATTCCTATAAAGACTATAACAAAACAAAACAAAACACTTCTACTGATTAGAAGGTAAACTATAGGAAACTTATAGTGATTAGGCCACAGTTTTAGAACAATAATTTTCTCTAATTGGATTTGTCAAAGTGTTCCTGCAGGTACTGATTTAATTCAATTCAATACACATTTATCGAACATCTGCTATATGAAAGGCTCTTGGTTTGGCATTGGGTGGTGGCTATAAAAGTTGAGGAAGACATGGCTCCTGAAACTAAAGAGATTAGCATCCAGAAGAGCTTAAAAACGTAACATGAATCCTCAAAAACAAGGCAGGATGTAAATGGGAATGCAAACTAGGGGGAGAGAGAGGTCACTCCAAGAAAAGGCACAGCACTGGAAAAGTGCAAGGCATTTATTTGCAAGAATTGATAGGTCAGTTCTGCTGGAGCATATGTTGAGGGAATCATGAGCCGCAGGGATGAAGAGGGTCATAGGGCACTAGGATACAGCATGACCAGAGCCACGCTTCTGCAACACTAATAAGACCAGAGCTTGAAAAATGGATGGAAAGGCAGAGAGGACCACAGGCGAGGAAGGGGAGCATTACAACAGCCTGGCAGGGCAATGGGGTCAGAAGCTCGGCTTTCCAGTGAAAACAGAATGAAGAAAACACACGGCATGTGGCTTTCATTGTCCAGACTGCATTTTACAAGACTGTACACAGCTCAGGGACTATTCTAGCAGCAGTTAGTCATAACGGTTAAGACTGTGCCTCACATGTACTGTTCTGAAGCAGGTGCACGTACTTGAGGGAAGGTGCTGATACAAAAGGGTGTTTTTTCAGCTTGCTTGAGCTGATGCAAATTCACTTAACATACCTTTCCTTCCCTTCTTCCTGTTCTATACAGCTCTTATTTTTTCCTGACTATAAAAATAGTACATGCTCATCATAAAACTGGGGGTCTACATAAAATAAAACCCACTCACAATTGTATAATCCAGTGATAATCACTTTTATAATTTTAGTCTATTTCCCTCCACCCATTACTTTTCTATGCATGAAGCATTGGAAAATAGTGCAGTTGGTTAGTTAGAGAAATAATCTTAATTATGTGCACTCTTAATAGGTGCGATCTTCTACTATAAATATGAAACCAGCGCTGTACATAGAAAACAGTTGTTGTTTTGAACACTAGGATCTACAGCTGCTTGTCTGAATGGCTGGACTCCATTTCTGAGAAGCTCTTTTGTATACATTTCATGGCAGTGAACTGTGTTGCAATCCCAGATATATATGTGTATACATATGGCTCTAAAAATATATAGCACAGAATGTAAAGGCTTATCTTAACAAGATAAATCTTAACAGAAAATAAAACCTATAAGAATGTACATAAGAAGTATTCTAACTCTGAAATACCCTATTCCAAAAGACACAATTGTTTTATAGTGAAAATTTTTAATAGTGTGAAGTATACAACTATCATGCTATAGCACAACAGGCTGCTTATATTTTATATTCACGAAAATGCATATATTTACCAAACTGGAATAAACACATATAGACACACCCACACACGTATATCCTGCCCTGTCTCTGATTGTAGCTCATATACAAATAAATATTTTTAAATGTTCTTCTTTGAATGTGCACTTCAATCTGTCTAAAATTTACCAATTCTTCAAGAGCCATGCCAACTTTTGCCTCCATTATAAGCATTCAATGATAGCCTATTTATTATTTCTGGATGATAGAAATAGATCCTCTGAATTGCTTTACCAGTGTCTAGCCTGTTCTCTTTACAAATCATTTTGCTGAAATGATTTCTCTCAAACATAGTACTGATCATGTCATTTCCCAGCTCAAGAGGCCTTCTTACCAGTTCCCAATGGCCACATGGTGAAGCACATACTTCTTGGTCTGGTTTCACTAGTCCAGACCACCCCCCAACCCTGCCCAGCACACCCTAAATTCCTACCAAAGTCAACCTTCTGTGCCTTTACTTCAATTTCCTCCTGCCTGTGATTCCCATATTACCCCATGATCTCTTCTGTCTTGACAACAGTTATTTGTGAACATGTCTTTCTTCTGGATTGGGCTATAAACTCTATGAAGCCTGGACTTGCAATTTCAGTTCAGTGCAACTGAATATAAATCAAAGCCACTGAAGACCACCTCTATTCCAGACATCGCGCAAGGTGTTAAGAGTAGAGAGATGAATGAGACGCAATCTTCACCCTCAGGGATCTCACAACCCAGAGAGGGAGACCATGTAATAAATAGCCTGATTCAAGCACTACCCGAAACTGCAGGGATATACTCAAGATCCAGCGGCCACACAGCGGAAGATACAGGCTCTATCTGTGCAGGCTGGGCTGCGAGGTAGGTGATTTCCAAAGGGACAGGAGAGTGCCAGACAGCAGAGAGGAAGTGCATCATGGCCTATTCAAGCAACTCTAGAAAGGTGGGTATTTCTGCGGTGAGGGAAGAAATGGATGTGCCCTTAGTGGTAGCAGGTTGAACACTGTCAATAGCCTTGCAAAATATGACAGGGCTTAAAAACCAAACGGACTGAACATCTCCTCCAAGGCTGTCTTTGGTCATTCTTCCAAATATTTATATTAATCTGAAGTTTCCATATATAATTTTGTTTCTCTCCAACTAGCCTACAAACTTTTAGAAGGCAGAATTTGCATCTGCACTTGCTGAATGTTTCAAAGCCCTCAGTATGGTATGTAACACAGAGTGGAAATTTTATCAATATTTTAAATACATAATCCACCCTCATCCTGGTTGTTGTAAGCTCAGTGTTTAAAGGGAATTCAAAACATCTGTTAGAAGAATTAACCAATGCTGAGTCAAGACAAAAACTGAAAGGACCAGCATATTTTTCAAAAATGGTTTAGAATAGTGATTTCGCCTCTAGAACAATTTTATTTGCTGTTAAAAAAGCAATTTAATGCAATTTGTTGCAAATGTCATATTTTAGCATATTTATGGTTGTCAATAACTGTGTAATCAACAGTAACCCAACAAGTACAAATTTTCAGCTGTGATAATTGGATTTGCCTCTCAGAATTGCTTGTATATAATGATTGTTAATCAATGGATGACGTTCCCTACAGACTGGCCAGCCCTGTCTCTCCAATCTCTGCTGGACAGGACAGTAACCGGTGGCCCGAAATGGCATCTTATCTACAGGGAGTGAGTGTGGTGTGATAGCCAATACTAGTAGGTGGGCTAAAGAAATGGAGGTGAATGAAGAGTGAAGTTGGAATAATCAGCGTCCCACTCTGTTAGATTTATACCAAATCAGAGTGACAGCACCTTGTGTTTATTCGGGGGAGAAAGCAAGAAATGTATGTGAGTGTGACTGTATGAATCCGTTTGCTTAAACTGGAGAAGCAACAGGGCAAAAGGAATTTTCTCATAGGACCCTATCCAATGAGAAAAAGAAAAGTGAGCCTTTCCTTCACTTAACCAAAGAAAAGACGTAAAGGCTATAAATAATAAGGGAGATATAGGTAGGCATACATGCAGGTATAAATAGCCAAAAGAAGACTGCAAAGAAATGGACAGATGTATGTGGCAAAGTCATAGGCCACAGAGAAAAGGATCACATGAGAGAGACAGTGAAGAAGAAGAAAATCACTACAGGGATATATTTAAGTCAGACACTCAGAAGGTTCTCTGCAGGATTATTTGACCCCTGATTCTTTTGCTGGGATGCTAACCCACACTGCCACATACTTTTGTGTTCCTCATTCCTCCTCTTGTCGAGGTGATGGTGAGGAAGGAACACATGTCTATGCTGTTAAATTTTAACTCCTAAACGTCATTGCCCATAATTCAATGCTTTCAGTTCTTTTCATTTTTTATAATTTTTTAAATGTTTATTTACTTTTGGGAGAGAGAGAGAGAGAGAGAGAGAGAGAGAAGCAGAGCACGAGGAGCACGAGCAGGGTAAGGGCAGAGAGAGAGGGAGACACAGAATGGGAAGCAGACTCCAGGCTCTGAGCTGTCAGCACAGAGCCCGATGTGGGACTCAAACCCACGAACTGTGAGATCATGACCTGAGCTGAAGTCGGCCACTTAACAGACTGAACCACCCAGGCACCCCTCCACTCTTTCAGTTCTAAGGGGGACAGGCAAGTGCCAACGGTCTGGTTGTCATCATTTTCCCTGGAGATGAAAAGAACCAAGAAAGTGTCACCAAAGAGAGAGTCAGTCCAATGAATGTACCTAGATAAAGCATATGCAGGTACAAATGCCACTATGTATTATTCTAAGTGACCGTGTCTGTGGAGAGAGGTATTTACAGAACTATGCTCTAATAAACACTCCAATCCCAAAAGTCAGTTGATCCTGCCAGAGACCCATAAACGATCCTATATTTAATTCCTATTTCTTGTCCTTTCATTTTGGAGACCTAGCCCTCCCCGGCCGACATCAGAAAATCAGCCCTCTTACATCAGTCTGGGTATGTCACTGACAGCCACTGTCCCGTCATGGGCCTCGCTCTCTCCATCTTCCTCCTCTTCATCACTACTTTCCGACTCCTCGCTAGAGGAGGAGTAATCAGTCACCTTCTTCAGCGGGCGGTTTGTTTCTTCAATCCGGAGTTCTCTTAATTCTTTGGCTAATGCCGTCAGATCCTACAAAAGAAAAGTTTGTTCAGCATGTAGGAATTGTAGATACAACAAAGTCACATCTCTCAGCAAGTCAGTGCTCCAGCTTAAGCAACAAGAAAAGAAAGCTCTATATAGAACGGTTACAAACATAGTTGCTGCATGGAACTCAGAAAACGATGTTTGTAGCACAGAGAAACTAGAAAAGAAAGATGAAATAAATTTAGACTTTGCTCAAAACCAATTGCTAGACTGAGACGGCTCAGTTCTGAATATACGCGTGTATATATGTGTGTGTGCGTTGTGTGTATACACATATATACAAACATTGGGTTCTCATTTTATTTTGGGAAGGTGAAGTCGGTCACCCTCAGAGTTTATGGGAAAACACAGGGGATTAGCATTTGTTCCCCAGTATTTTGGGTCTCCTGCCCAAGCCACGGTCATGGCCTCTCCCCTCTTTGATTGCTACTGTACCAAAAATCTAGCATCAGTCACAGAACAGAGCAATTCCCAAGGTTCCAGCTACTACAATGGCTCATTTGGTGGGTCATCATTCCCTGGAGAGCAGAGGCACCACATCAAATAATGGCCCACCCCAAAGCCTAGTGCCACTGAAATTTATAGCCACGGAGCTGAATTAATCAAGAGGAACAACAACAACAAAATCGAAAAGAAAAAAGAGAAAGGAAAAAAAAAAAAAAACAAGGAAATTCTCTTCCAGAACGATAGGTGTTTCATTTTCTTTTGTTTAAAATTACAGTCACCTGGCAGAAACCCTTATGAGGAATACCAAAGTGCATGTGCAAACACCAAAAGAGAAGAGATCGTTTTTCAGTTTTCCATGAGTATGATGCAATCTTTAGCCTTATGGATGTGATGATGTGGTATTTAATCACCAGGCACATTGCAGGCAGTGTGCTGAATCTCTGACTACCTTTTATTTCACATGCTTTCAGAGCAATGCAGAGGGAAGCAGTTCTGCAAAAGCATGGCCGCTCTAATTTGCATGGGTTAAACTGCCCATGGCACGTAGCATGCAAATGAGGAAAAAGCAATTTGATATCAGTCTTACCATTTCTCCCTATATTAGTGACCCATGTGGGAATCAGAGCATTCAGTGAGAGACAGGGGATTAGGGAGAAAGAAACTCATTGAAAGATACTAAATCCCACAGTTTTCTTATGGCCATATTCTCTCTTTATTTCAATTCAGAAATGTATTTGTCCAATTCACCTGATGTAAGATTAGAGCAATGTAGGTGATCTAAATGACCCCTGATAATCTATCCTAATTGGTCAGAAGAAAAACTGAGATAAATGTGTATCGTTAAATTATAAATATAATTTTATTTTGAGGAGATAACAAATCATCATGTTTCTTTACTGTCACCTGTATATCAGGCATTACTATGTTGGTTAAATGCTTCAGGTGTTTTATTTGGTGTAGAATTTAGGAAGGTCAAGGTGCTAAGTGAAGGTCCAGGGTCATTTCTTTCTCATTTCATAATAAAATCAAAGGAAAGCATGACTTTTAAATTTGTTCTGAAGTCACTTGAATTGAAGCACTTGGAAAAGGGTAGTTTCTGAAAATTCAAATTGTGCATTTTCCACCCAAACATGCTTGCTGGGCTTTTACACACATGCACACACGCATGGCCTCAATCTCAGTGGATATATTTACCCCATCTGTGAAAGTGAAAATAGAATTCTATTAAAAAGACTCAAAGGTGTTTAAATATAACGTATACCATTAAAGAAGAAAATTACCACAGAGACAGAATTTTATGCAAATCTACTTGTTTCTTTGGCAATGGGCCAAAACAGGAAAAGCCAATATTCAGATTTCAGCTTATACTCCTCATTTCCTCTTGACATTGCCAATGTTTACCTTTATCAATTGAGAAGAAAGTGAAGGGTAATGCAATACTTGAGCACAGTGGGAAATATAGTTTGGATATTTGTTAAAGCTATGAACAGAAAAGGTATTACAATCTTCCAAACCAGTAAAATAATAACAAAATTTATTTTCTATTTTGTCTTCTATATTTTAGGAGCATGTTAGGTCTCATCAAAGAATATAAGGCATTTAAAATGTTACTTATCATTAAAAAAAGCATTTTATTATAATTTAAAGAGAGAATATGGTTTAAAATAATTTATTTCTAATGTCAATAATTCTGAGTAAAATATAATAATATTAGCTATGATTTATTTAAATTTATAATACGTTTTCCCCATGGATTCATTTTCCTTATCTTTGACATTTCATGACAAGATAAAAGAGATTTTTAAAAAGTCAAAACTATTTAGAAATATTTAGCTTGTCCAAAGCCCATTGAATTAAAGAAACTCTCATTTGTAAAAATGACCTAAATTTTTCTAAACACTGTATCTAGGAAAAGTTTAAAGTTCTGACCTGTTTTACAACTTCACTTTTAATTAGAATTTTTTTTGTTTCTTCATTATTAAAAAGTTATCTTTCTTGAAACACTGGAAGTAATTGCAAATTCCTTTTAAGTTTACTTGGTAACAGCTTGGACGGTGAGACGTATATGAGACTCCCGAGGTAACAATAATGAGTAACTCGAAGGTAATACCCCAGTCAAAGAAAATTAATCTTCCATTGCCAATAGTCTACACGCTTAGCTGCAGTTTTGTTCCTTATCCATCCACTCTGGAAAAATTTACAATAGCAAAGTTATAGAAAATAGACACAATCTAAAATTGACACCATTGGGTTCAGATCCATTTTCATACATTTTATTTTCTGACAATACCAATTTTCTCCATATAATGAGTTTTTGTGGTAATTTATTGCTTGGCTGTCTCAAGCCTGAAGCTAAAAAAAAATTTCAAAAAAGAGAAAAAAAGTGCTATTTAGCATGGAAATATTTGAGAAATGCACAACTAAAAAACAAATACGGCAAAATGGTAAGATTTTTTTGACTATGGAGTAAATGTGAAGATAGGAGACTCTTACCCAAAGGCTTGTTTGATGTAACACTTTTTAGAATTAACTTGATATATATTTTTTCATTAAAAAAACTCTTATTTAATCTGACAATTATGCAGACTTTACCTCAAAAGGTGCTCTTTTGGGTCTCTTTTTAGAAACAATGTAGTTTATTCAGACTTTAGTTCAATTTTTTGAATTATTAAAATAAAGGTTAAAAGTTTTTAGGCTGGTCTTTTTTTTTACATATGAAAATAATTTATCTCCTTTTTAGGAAATCTTAAGAAGTGACATTGGGGAAGTTACTTAACTCCAGCATCCTCATCTGAGAAAAAAAGCTTTTAGATCACTAGCTACGGTTCAAGTTTTGTCCTGTCTATGGGTGTGCGATGGGAGTTTTCAGATTCTTACACAATAACAAAAATATAGTGCTAAAGCCAGTATTTGCTTATGTATCAATCTTCATGTCATATGTTTAACTGCTAGAGTGAAAAGAATATTTTCAATGATTGTATTAAATAATCACAGACTATATTGCACAATCTTATATCCCATTAGAAAGGAATGCTAAATTAATGGACACTCCCTGAGACTGATTTTCATGAAAAATCAAACTGTTAAATTAACAATAAGAAGCAACATGTTTTCCAAGAGTTTTGAAACTTCTCATTTCAATCCTGGGTTATCTAAATGGCAAATCAGTCACAATGGAAGGAAGCCATATTGAACCCTGTGACTGAAGATGGGAGAAAGGTTTAATTCAAGGTTTCTCAGCTGTGGCACTATTGATGTTTGGGGCCAGATCCTTCTCTACTATGGGTGGCTCTCTTGGCATGGTAGGATGTATAACAGCATCTTTGTGCTCTACCCACAGGCTACCAGTAGCACTGCCCCCCACTTCCAAGTTGTGATGAACAAAACCACCCCAAACTTTGCCAAATATCTCCTAAGGGGAAAGAAGGGGATGGAAGGAAAAAGAGAGGTGGAATCGTCCCTGGGGGAGAACTACTGAGTTAGGCAGAACCAAGTAATCCTGTATTTTTAGTGGTTTGGATCAGTGATATTCAAGGGATAGGGTTAACAGAATCACCTGGAGGATATTTTCCAATCACACATGGTCCGAGATTTTGGTGTGCCACTTACATCACCTCAATTACTTATACTTCTGTTGCTATCTCTCATCTGTGTCCAGGGTATGAGAGTAAAGCAAAATAAATAAAGCAATTTTTAAAAAGCCTAAAATATCCTGGGTTAACCAGATGAAATCCATTTTCCTCACGACAACCACCTTCAAGCTGAAATCTTGTGAGATTTCCCTTGAGTTGCGCACACACACAACCCTTTTTCTGGCAGCCATAGCACCAGAATATCGCTTTCTGTCTTCAACCATGTGGGAAAAAACTGACAAAAGGTGTAATAATTGCTGTCCTTCTGACTATGATGAGGGAAAGTTCAGGGCTGTGGTACAAAGCAATGAAAAACGTTCCTCATTTTGCTCTCTTATAAATGCCGTCCACACACTGTAGACACATAGAGTCTCATTCTTTTATGAGCAGTAATCGTTTACCTAAGAAATAACATTCTAAACCACTCTGAATGGTAAGGCAGTCCTAATTCTGAAAAAGAGAGGCTCTTTGGTAAAGGTCAGAAGCATAGGATCCGGCTTCTCCCACCTGCCAAAATGGCGCCATGCCGCGGGCTCAAACTAGCATGAGGACTGCCTCTTGGCTTTCTCAAAATGTTCTCGCACACGTGATCTTGAGTGATCCTAATCAATCTTACGACTGAGGCAGAGCAGGTGCCTTCATCCCCATCTTACACATGAAGAAACTGTGGCCCAAAGAGGTTAGGAAACTGGTCCTGGCCAGTTATTTACTCGGGGGAGCTAGAATTTGAATGCAGTTTGCTGATTCCAAAGCCAGCGCTTTTTCCATGTCGTTTCACAAAAATAGTGCTCAGCAGAGCTACAGCCTTAAAGCCATAATAGTAGTCTTCAGATTCCATGCACTCAGGACTCTTTGCAAGGCCTGTCTCTGAAAACAAACAACAGCACAACTCCACTGTGCTGTATTCATGCAGGTCTGACAAACAGCAGGAAGGCAGTCATCCTTCTTAGCAAGCTACCTAAGATTGACAAAGCCATATATTTTTCTAATGGAAAAATGTCTCCGCAGATAAGGAAATAAAGTCACTTAACTCGCCAGGATTCATTAACTAAAGTTGATGTTGCTGCCGATGCTGTAGTTAATGTCCCACAAAATTAATCTAACAATACCCAGTAACTCCTTGTCACAAATCACACATTATAAATTTGGAGTGCTTTAGAATGATGTCTCTTTCTCTGTTAGTAAAACCGCCATCCCCTCGCGAGGCTGGTGAGCACAGGTTAAGAGCTCAGGCTTTGCTATTGGAAGATGCTGGAATGAAAAACTGCCAATAACAAAGCACTAATGTTTATCTTTAGCTAGATTGGAACATTGGAAAAGTGACATTTTGGCTTCGAAGGAAGGTCTCTGGAGCTTTACCCGAGTGTCTGAGGGCCTCAGGCTGGCTGCCATTGAAGGGGCTTGCCTTCCAGCAGACCACTCCAGAGGAGTGGGCTTTAAATCTGTGATCCAACAGGCCACTTTTCTGAATGTCAACATCAGGAAATCACCTGTATATTTACATCTTGTGACAGCATGACCAAGAAAAGGTAATACTAACCTCATCTATAGCTTTCTTATAGCTCTGAAAAAGGAGGAACCCAATCCAGAAGAATCCACAGGAGGGGGAAAAGCCAGAAGAAAGAGAGCAGGTTAGACACAAAATGGGAATTGTTAGTACACAACTGACAAATGCAATAGCAGAAAGGGCGTCAACCCCAAATGGGGCAAATTCCCTTCATTATTACTCTCACTACGCTTCCTTACTTAAATATGTAAAAACCAGAGTAAACCAAAAAGCCTTAGCATTCATTTCATAGAAAAGGTTCTCAGAAATTTTAAGTAAAGTATGTGGATGGATAATAACTCATCCCAAGTTAATTTCCAACTTTCAAATATCAGCCTCCACGCTCTTATTTCTTTTGCTAAAACTATCTGGGGTCTGTCATGTCACAGCAATGAAGCTAGACCCATGGTCAAACCATGCTTATCATGTTTTGGTCCAGAAAAATAAGGTCCTAAAGGCATGAAAAACAGCATAAATTACATTAATTCATATGGAAAATAATATGGGGAGAGGGCAGAGTAGACAACAGAAACCCAAAGAAAGTGCCCACATCCCTTCAACTGCTAGCTTGAACATCTTTTTGCCAAAGCTGCTGAGTAGAAATTATGTTATGATAGGAGTTATTTCCCGCCTTTTTTATTCTCTAAAATAGTGCTAATGATTGGCAGAAAGCCTAATGGCAGATAGGCAATCTGAGATCTGTCCAGTTCTTTCCTAATCAGGTATTACTTTCTTCTGGATACTTCTTGCATCCATTCTTCTTATTAATCTCATTAAGTTTTGTTTCATAGTCATGGGTGTATCCCCAACTACTGTGTCCTGTGGCTTTTCTGGTAATTTAAAAGAGTTCAAAAGCACTCACAGCTGGTCGACTAGGTCGGGTAATGTCCCTGGATTCTTCTGGCTTCACCTTGGAAGGCTCATGGGGGAGCACAGGTGATCCTTCTGACTTACTGTTGGCTAGGTAGAAAGACAGGGATCAAGAAAAATAATGACCATCAAAAGTGTTGACTCAAGTTCTAGAGTTCTGTGGTGAGTCATCCTTCGGGATTACTCAGGGGATACATCATTCATTTAGGCAAATCCTCAAACACATCCATGAAAAAATTGTTAATATTCAGGCAAACACACTTAGGCTTGTAACCTGGAAGTCACTAATAATAGTAAGAAAAACTAGCACGTACCAGCACCACCACCATTTACTGAGTGCTAAATGTGTGTCAGGCTTAATGCTAAAAGCCTTCTATGTCAACTGTCTCATCGAATTCTTGCTGCAACCCAATGTATGGCCCTCTTTTCCCATTTCACTGTTCAAAACAGACTTAGAGAGATGGCATACTAGCCTAAGGTCATGCTGAAATTATGGGCAGAGTTGGTATTCTGTCTGGCTTACCCAAGTCCTATTCTTGGTAGTACACTAGACCAGATTCTGTGTTAGCATTCTATGGTTGGTTTCTTCTTGTACCACTTACCCATCAGAGTAGGTTATTTTGAGGGAGTGTTGTGGGAAAAAAATAGAAACCTATTTTATGTGATGGAATGCTTTTTAAATGGGGGGCAGGGGTTGTCTGGGTCCTTTAAGGAAGAAAGAATGAGGTGGGGACAGGAAGGAGAGTATTGGTGACAAAGGGGAAGAGCCCCAGAATGGAGGATCGGGGAGGTCCACCAACAGCTACGGAGTGAAGAGTATCTCTCAGATTTTTTTATAGGTACAGAAAAAACAATCTGGCATCGGAGAGATTCTTTTACTGTAAAGTGGTCTTTCATGGGCAGAAACACATCAGGGATACAACAGTGCTTTTAACCCAGAGGAACTAGGGGCCAAAGGAAAGAAGATAAGAATTAAACCCAAACCAGATCAGAGAATTACAGTGATACGCATAACTTTAGTTTTCTTTAGTTTTCTCTAAGGATATTAAGATGCTTGTGAATAGAAAAAAGATAAATGAATGGCACTTTTCTCAATTAAGTAAATTTATATTTGAAGTAAAGCAACAGAAGTACACATAGCTATGTGCTGCACCACTGAGGTCTGAAGAATGCATATGGAGGCAGCCATATCCCGGTCCAGAGACATGAGCACTGCACGCCAGATTTCAACCTTTCCAAAATGGAAATACAGTGACTCTACTTATTTAAAACCTTAAAAAGCTAATACGTGGCAACCTATGATTGTGGCTAATGAAGAGGCTAAGAAAAAGGGCTGGTGGTTTTTCTCAGAGCACAGTAATTTGTTAATATTTATCAAATTGCACTTAAAAAAGTTCTGGTGTTTATTACTTGGAAGCAAAATTATCTTCTGAAGGTTATTCAGAAAGAGTAAATTTTGATTAGCTAGAAGCAATGTGTTGTCATGTGTAATTAGCTGGACATGCTAATGTTTTTCACAAGCTTCCTCATTAATGAAAACTAAACAGTGATAAATGACTTGAATAAATGGTCAGAGAGGCTCATTTTTTATCCCTCTTTGGTAGGAATAACTAGAAGAGTGAAATATACTTCCTAAGTCAAAGAGTTTATTTCTTCTTTAAAATGTGTATGTGTTCTACGTTAGTCTTTACCGAATCCCACTTTGAGAGATCCTTCGTATCATGAAATATATTCACACACAAAGGGAAGACTGGCATAATGGGAAGAGGATGCTTGGGGGTACATGAAACTCTAAACAGACAACAAATGGGAGTGGGAATTCAGGTGACTCAAAAGTAATTATATTTTCAAATAAGACCAATAGTCTATGATCATCCCGGAAAACAACGTGATCTGCAATTCGAAAAGATTTAGTCCACACTGTGACGTCACAATGTATATGACTGGGGATGGCGGTTCACTCATCTAAGGAGACTGAGGCTCCGGAAAGTCAGGACTCTGTGGCATCACACAGCGGTGGCCATGCCAGGAGCAGGAATCACAAAAGTCAGGAAGTAAATGGATTCCATGCCCCCGGCTCTCTCCTCCAGGCAATGGTGTTGGGAAAGGTGGGGGAAGGTTTACCTCGAACTCTGGTTCGCTCGCTGGACCCCGCTTGCGATCCAGGCTGAGAGCCTCCTTGGGAGCTGGGCTGGGAGCTGGGGGTGCTGGAGCTGGAGGAACTGCCGCTGCTGGTCCTCTGCAAGGGGCTCTCCAAGACAGGCTCCGTTCTCCGGAGGTCAGGGTTGCTGTGTGGAAGGCAGAACGCGGTGACTACACCCTGGACACCTTGCCATCCACAGACACAGTCCAGTCCAGTCCCACCCCCGGTGCAAAGGAGCAAAGAGAGCACATGTGTGACACTGCACAGAAGGGGTCAACGGAAATGACAGTCATGTCGTCCTCTGTGGAGCTCCCAGCCAGATACTGCTGGATGAGATGAACTCTTGACCCCAACTCCTGGGTCATTACACTAAAACATTAGCTCTGAAATGGTGCTCGTCAAAGGAGGCTTTCTTTGAAACCCTTATTCCTGTGTTCATTGTAAAAAAAACAAACAAAAAAACCCCCAAAAAAACCCAAAAAACAAAAAACCTTGAAAAATATTAAAAGATAAAAGAAGGAAGCAACACATTCAATCTCTGACCCAAGAGACATCCAACTATATTTTACTATTTGGTAGAGTATCTTCTAGACTTTTGTATATACAGAAGCATGCTGTATGTTCGGTTTTGCAGCTTTTTTCCACCCTCCCTTAGCACTGCTTTGGGAGCAGCTTCTTATGCTTACAAAAATAATAATGGCTGCATAATAATCCAGTATATGGATGAATTAGTTTAACTATTCCTCTACTGCTGGATATTAAGCTACTTCCAATACATTGCCGTGACACACGACATTGAAATAAGTATCTCCAGGCACCTGTACATCCCAGTCACATCTCTTTCCTGGAACTGGGATTGTTGGGTGGAAGGACATGAACAGGGATGAGTGTGTTGCATATGTGTTTGTATGTGGGTGTGTAATGTTTTTACTGGTTTTTGCTGAAGTGTATGAAACAGACCATCTTACTGAATTCTTACCATGCTTTAGGATGAGCAGTTTGCTACTTTGTAAAAAAAAAAAAAAATCTATCTTGTTGTTGTAATGTTGTTTTAAAACATTACTCTTGAGGTAGAATAATTCTTATTCACATTCATTTGCCATTTATAATTCTTCTGTGAATCGCTTAATCAAATTCTCTGCTTACGTAGTTAGTGGTATATCTGCATTTTAAATTTCTTTCAGGAAGTCTTTATATACTTTGGCTATTATCAAAAGGAGGTGTGCTTAAAATAATTATTGGGCGCTAATTCAAGAATAAATACTTTTATAAAATCTTATTATTATTCACCTTTATATGTAAACTGCCCCCAAAATAGTGGTATTTATTTGCTCACTCAGTTGGTCTATACCAAGCACTGGGTCAGGCATTTGAGATATGGTAATGAACAAGACACAGTCTTGTCATCTGCCGGTTTAGACGGACGCACACAGCCAATTTCCCCCATGCTTTGCCTGCAGTGAGCACAGGGCAGCATGGGAGCATGGACAGAGCCACGGAAGCCACTTTGGTGATCATAGAAGCTGTCCTAAGAGAGTGGTGGGAAACAGCTGCTGAGGTTTTTATGATTTTGTTATAAAAATAAGCAGCATCCTCAAAGTTTCCACAAAGCTCTTCCTTTTTAATTTATACCTTAGAGGCCTTTTCATTTATATAATTCTGGGCCTAAATTAGTGCATGGATAATTTAGTGAAACCTGCAACTCAAAGCTCAGATCCACTGCCATCCACCTGCCGAGGGCCCCTACATGTTTCCAATGTCTTCAGTTCTCCAAACAGAACTGCACACCTTAGTGTGATCACAGACTATGATTTTAATGCAATAATTCATGTTAAAATGCAATTTTAAGTCTTCATTTTGCTCCCCTCATTTCAAGACTGTCAAGTGCACACTAAACTGTGTGGGGTGTCCCATGTTTCATGTACAAAAATGGAAATAATATGGTCTCTTCCCTTGAGACGCTTGCATTTTAGTGTACCAAAAATCTGGCCACAGAATGACATCATTATAGCAGCAACTGGACCAAATAATTTCTGTTTTGAAAACTTAAGAACTTTGCTTTTGGTGATGTATCTTCCAAAAACATTTGATCAAGTGAGAAAATGTTTTAAATATTGGGTTATTGTAAGACATGGCTGGTGGCTCTGGAAAACATATGTGAAAATAAATATGTCCTCATAACTTAGTAATTTTTATCACATAAATATAGAATTTATGACAATATTTATCTTAAGGTTTTATGGTAAAGGAGTTGCTAAGTCAACCCAACAGTATGATCGACTGAAGCAGAAGTGATTATCAAAGTTAAGGAAAATGTTTAAATTCTCAATATTTTTATAGGACTCCTTTGCATAGTAATTATTTTTGTGAAAACTGCTAGCACTTAACTGGCTAAAATAGATTTGGATCCATACTGGAACTAGCCCTGATTTGGAGAATACCTAAAATGATAAATGTATAATACTTATGCAGTATCCTACCTTTTGAATTTTCCTTAAAGAAACAATCTTATCTCCTTTTATTCCCAATAATAAATTATTTCCCATGGTCTTGTTTGATTAAACAGTGATGGTCAGGGATTATTTATACATAATTAATAAAGTCCAAAGGTTTTTTTTTTTTTTTCCTAAAAATTGCATTGCTAGCCAACTGTATCACAGATTAAAGGTAATGGACATGCTAAGGCTTCTTGGTAGTTGCTTTCGTTTTGCAGAATGGTAATGTAGTGTTTTTTATTTTTAAATACAAAGAACACTTTGTTATTGTGAGTCTATTTATCTATATAACTATTATCTATAGTTATCTATGTAACTATATAACTAGATGAATAACTATTCATCTAGTTATTGCTATATAACTAGATGAATAACTATTCATCTAGTTATTGTGAAAAGGGTGGCTGTGAGCTCTGAGATATTTTTCTCTGGTGACTGTGGTGTGGTAGCAGGATCCAGCTACTTGCTTGAACACAGCACTCCTTTGGTAATTTAACCAATACCTTTCTGTGAAACAGCTGCTTTGTGAGACTCGTTGGACCAGTATGAGGGATGGAGGACAGCACAGGTCACAGGTGTGAGAGGCAGCAGAATTCTAGACGTGAGAAACAGGCATCGGAGACAACAGTGAAGAAGGCAAATCTCTGCATGCTACGCGTGAAAGAGCCCGTAAGTATTGTCGGAGTTTGGGGAACGGTGAATGCAGCCTGGGGTCGTTGAGGTGGTGTCAAGAAGGAGACAGGACTTGACTGGGACTTTGAGGAATAAGCAGGAAGTCTGGGGGAGCGCCTGAGTGAAGACGCAGGGGCTGTGATTTTTCTGGGGCTAGCTGGTGTAGAGAGGACACCCACCCTGATGGAGTACTAAGTCTGTGTTAGGATAGCCTGGAAGAGTGGGTCATCAGAAGAAATGGATGCTTTATGCAGCAGTGCCTGTAAAGCTTGGTAGAGCACACAGGTCTCCCAGGGCAGGCTTATGGATGACTGGGGAGGAGACATGCAGGCTGACCAGGTGGGAGGCTGCTGCCATATTGATGATATAAGGCCTGGGCCCAGGCTGTCAGAGAGGGGCCTGGTCATTGGCAGAACCAGCTGGCAAGTGCACGTGTCTCGGATGGAGCTCAGAGCCTCTTTTGGCATGAAATTAATTGAATCCCATGGGTATTAAATCCGTGACCTGGGCCTCATTAGCACAGGCCCTTCTTACTGGAGCGAACCAGCATGGGTGCTGATCTTAATAGGTTGCTATTTTTGCTGCTGGAGACTGAAAGAAGTATTTAGTGTCTATACAAACACACATAGAAAGAGGGGAAACTTCAAAATGCTTTTTCTATGTTATTTTTTTTTTTTTGGAAAATATAAGTATTTAAAAAAATTTTATTAAAATAATTTTAAAAACATTCTAATTTATTTTTGAGAGAGAGAGAGAGAGAGAGAGAGAGAGGAGGGGCAGAGGGAGAGGAGGAGGGAGAATCTCAAGCAAGCTCCGCACTGTGAGCACAGAGCCTGATGAGGGGCTCAAACTCATGATCTGTGAGATCATGACCTGAGCTGAAATTCAAGAGTCGGACACATAACCAACTGAGCCACCCAGGCGCCCCAGAAAATATAAGTATTTTGATAAAATGTCATACCATTCATATTTTTCTTTTCCTTATTGTATAGTAATCTGGTCTGGCCTTGGGGCCAAGAAGTCTGAGATAAATGCTTTTAGAGGGAATTTCAGAAGAATTCTATGAAATAATAGATCTCTCTTGTTCACATATCAACTGAAACTACTCAGATCCAAATGTGTAAAAACTTGAAAACATTCATATATACTTCTTCAAATGCTAACTTTTGGTTCAGACATTTGCCATCCCACAGACAATGCCATGGGGCCTGTAAAACACACAGTAAAGTGAAAATGTGGCAATTATTTCATTTACTTGAATCATATAAAAAGTCAAAACAGAAAATTAGGATTACAAAGTGATTTCTTGGCCCAAATACTTGGGCCAAGTCTGTAATTAACTGGCTGACTGCCAAAATTCACTTTACTTTGTTCTGTGATGACACAGCCAATGAGAACAAATGAGCCATAGGAAGAGAGGTTTGGGATGGGACAGAGAATTATTTTTTTAAATTAAGCATTTAGTCATTGGGTTTTGACTCGGTGCTTCTGGCTTACTTTAAATCTTTTCATATTCTGAATGTACTTGTTTGATAAAATTTTAATTTGCTTTAAAAGAACACATGAATCAAAGTTAAATATTAAGGTACCTGGAATTTTTTAAAATGGTATTTTAAAAAATGAACAAACCAAGTCTTGATTTAAACTCAACTAATCACTCTGACACCATAAGGCATCTGGGAGCCCACACAGCAGGTAGGAACTGCGTACAGATCTGCATATGCATGAGACAGAAGGGCAGGAACAGGTGTGTGGGGTTATGGTGATGGGGTGGAAACTGTCAAAAGCACCTAATGATATCAGTACCAGCTTGAGTAGGAAAGTTTGGGGGCTATAAATAGGTTCTATGGGACAACAACCACTAAAAGGTAGTCAATACCACAAGATGAGAATCAATAACCACAGGATTAAGAGGAGCTATTAACATTCTCACTCAATTACATGGTGGGAAAAATGGAGGCAAAATGGAGGCAAAATGAACAAATCAAGAACCCTCTTTCCTTTGGGAACATGATGCAGCAACACCAGCTGTGTTTATTGCAAAACAGGTAAGCATGGCATGGTACTTAGGAGTGTGGACTTTGGTGCCACAGAATGGTTGTGGACAATGGTTCAAATGGTGGCTCTATCACTTAATAATCTTGTCACCTTAAACAATTTAGTTAACTTGTGTTTGTCTCAGTTTCCCTTCTATAAAATAGAAGTGATTATAGCCACTACCTCACAGAGTTGCTATATGGCTTAAAGTTTATTTATTTTGAGAGTGAGAGCATGCACATGCATGAGCAGGAGAGGGGCAGAGAGAGAGAGAGAGAGAGAGAGAGAGAGAAAATCCCAAGCCGGCTCCGTGCTGTCAGTGCACCAGATGCAGAGCTCGATCTCAGGAATGGCAAGATCATGACCTGAGCTGAAATCAAGAGTCAGACACTTAACCAACTGAGCCACCCAGGCGCCTGTTAAATGGTTTAAATTAGTTACTATTTGAGATGCACACTGAAGAGTGCCTCACAAATAAAGATGTTCCAGATGTGTTTCTTAAATAAAGAAATAAATAAAAAATTGGCCCAAACCAATCAGAAGGCAGGGATGCAAGGGGGTTGCCCAGTAACACTTTCCTGACCAGCTAATGTCAGCACAGCTGTATTCCTTGACACACACAACGATTCTAAGACATGTTCTTTACAGGGCTCTTTTTGATTTGGTGTAGTGTGTGTAGATAGGGGAAGTGACATAATAGGGAGTTTTTTTCTGGGAGAAGGAAGGCTTTTGAAAATAGTAAAGCTCTGCTTTTTCCTCACGTTGGAGGCATGCTTGCATCTCCCATTTTAACTCACCTCCAGAATCTTCCATTCAGGGTGCCAAGTAGCTTACTGACTTACACATACTGTTTCCTACATTCTCAGAAATTAGCATACATTCTGCAGTTACTATGGAATATACAATATCTTGCACCTAGTGCTTGGAGTTCATTAGTACTTAAATTCAGGAAGCAAAAACTGAGCTCTTTAACCATTAGGCTCTATTTTCTAGTCTTCCTTTTTCCTGCTGGCTTAGCACAAAAGTGGTTTACTTCTCACTCATATCACAATATACACAGATCAAACTGGTCTCCTTGGTGGTTCTTCCTCAAGTGGGGACTTGGGGACTCAGATTCCTTCCATGTTCAGACATTATTGTCTTAAATTTGTGGTCCCTACATTTGCTACAAAAGAAGGGAGCCTCTGCTTGGGGACTCAGGTTCCTTCCATGTTCAGACATTATTGCCTTATATTTGTGGTCCCTACATTTGCTACAAAAGAAGGGAGCCTCTGCCTTCTTCCAATAATTCACATATTTACCTCAAAGCAAAGGAAGAAAGCAAGGCAAGAAATAGAATTTTGCCCCTAATAATGCCTATAGCTCCAAAGGGTAGCAGGTATGGTATATCCTCTGACCCATGGGCCCTAGACTCAGGTGGTCTTGGTTGAGTCACTGACTCCCAAGGTCCCATGCAGCCCTGAACACAGCAGGTCCTCAATATACATTTGCTGAATTTAGCAAATGAAAATAATAACAACAAAACATCCTGAATTTGTCCTTTATTAGATGTGTGATTTTTCTTGGGATCCATTCTTACTTTGTTAATTTTCTACTTTCCCTTGAGGATCAATTTAAGGAGAAGGGCCGGGAGGATAAAAAGGAATACTGACCAACAACAAGAAGTATAGTTCATAAACATGGTAAAGGATGAATTCTTTAAAAGCAACCCTTTGTCATGGCTTCGTGGATGGCCAGTTGCCTGAAGAGTGGTACAAAAAGAACTATGAGAACTTCATTAAGACCAATATAAGATAGGAGAGTCTGTTTTACAGTAATGCCCCCAGCCAATCACATCTCCCATCGTCCGTGCCCTGTGTATTTCCTTTAGCGCACTGACTCAGGGCTTGCCCACATGACTTGTGGTTGCCAATGGGACATCAACAAAGATGATGCAAGCAAAGGCTTGAAAAGTGCTCCTGTACTGGGGCCCTCCCTCTCGGGAGGCTGTCCTGAGATTGCCAAACAGTAAAGAAGACCAGGATGAAGGTCCACATGAAGGTACAGCTGACCCATCAGCTCAGCGCAGCTGCATAAGTAGCCCAAGTGAGATCAGCCGAAAAACTTATTAGCCAACCCAGAGAATCGCAAGAAATAATAAATTGTTCCTATTTCAGACTACTAACTTTTAGGATGTTTTCTTATGAAGCAAAGGCAACCGAAACCAATAAACCAAAATCCTGAAGTAATAAACAGTAAATAACCAAAGAGTAAATAAACCAAATCCTGAAGCTTTAAAAAATGCAATCCAATCTAGACTGGCAAAGTCTGATTCACATCTTAAGTGTTGGTCATTTGGTGATAGCAAGAAGTACGGGGTCCGGGAGGATTACTCTAGTTGGCAGAGATGGGGATCTCCACCCCCTCCCTCACAGTCCCTGATTTTCATTGTAGGTAAATAATTATTACCTCTTAGCTCACTCCCTCCCTCCCTTCTCTGTGAGCAGAAAAATGTTAGCTGTCTCACAAAGTTTGCATTCTTTGGACAAAGTACAAATTTAAGTGGGTCTGAGGGAAAAGCTCATGTTTTACAAGCCACTGACCATCAAAAGCCAACTATCTTAGGCCCTAGTGTCATTAAAATAACACTTCAGAGGGAACAAAGAGCTGCTTTTTATTTGATTATATAATGATAGTTCTCTTTCTTTTCGGTTGATAGAAATGAAAAAGATTTTAGTTGAAATGACGCTTGATCTACAGCCGCTAAAATTCTAAGCAACTGATCCCATGACCAGAGCCTCGAGGGCAGGGTCCAAGGGACCAAGAAGCACGGATAATTGGGGGCTTATTGCCGCTCGAAGAGGGGGACTGACAAAGTTCATGCCCGCAATCCCAGGGCTGATGCTCCTTTGGCTCCCGGTCACAGTACACTCTGGTCTTCCTCAGCGCTGCTTAGCAACGCCAGCTCAGGCTGGAGCTGACAAGTCACTGGGAAAAAAAATGGCTCATTCAGAGCTTCCTGCTATTGGCAATCCCACTCAGAATGGGCTAACTTCTTCGCCCTGAAGGGATTACTGTTCTTAGTACAGTTCCATCTTATTTTTGGACTGACCTCTTTCTAAAGCTCTTCATGTGAAGAGGAAAATTAAAGCTTCACTATCAAAAGCATTCCCTGTATTAAAGATACGTACAAATAATCATAACTTTCATTTCCAGTCTCTCGTTCTTACTAGCTAGGGAGAGTCCTTCTCTCGTGAACACAGCGAAGAAGAACATAACGGCCTGCCCAAGCTCATCCTTTTTATAGTCTCAGCAGAAACCATTTGCTATTTCAGTTGATCCTAAAAAGTGGTGTATTCATCATGAAAAATCTGAGGGAAGCTCGACGAACTGGAGAAGCAAATGGCATAGAATCAGCTCAGATACAGTACAGATATTGCTTACTTTCCAGATTCTCTTGAGACCTCTACACCAACCGGTAGGTGAATGCAGTTTCCTCACTGTAGGAATATCCACTGTTGATGGAAAATTCTAGGAGAGCACAGAGTAGCGGTGGAAGCATAATTGTATCTCAGTGACCCTCCATAATGCCAAAGAGGTGATTTTTTGCCAAGAAATAGTTCTTTTGTAATTTGTCAAGCTAGGGAGCTCTGCAGCTGGCCACTAATACATTTCTTTGGCAATTACTTTGTAATGTCTTAATGGCTCCGAGGGTACATTTCTTGACCTGATGCTAAAAATCACCTCAAACCAGGCTGTCTTGTTCTGCTGACTTCATGAAATGGCCTCTTAAGTAATGGTTTGGGGTATTCCAACCAGACTTATATTTGCAATTTTACTCTCAAATTTTAAAAATGAGGTACACTTGGTTGGCTTCTGGGATGCCTCACTCACTCATTTATTCATGAGCCCTCACTCTGCACTGATTTCTGTGAAAGGTGACTGAAGAAATAAAAGGTGTATCTTCCGGCCCCACAGAAGCTTACAGTCCAAGTGCCCAGTCAACATGCCTCTGAAGTGAAACAAGGACAAAACCAATTTTTAGGAAAGCAATAATGACAGTGGCAGGTGGGGTTTTTTCCTCTACCTTAACCATCTTCCTTCCCTTACCTTGCTCTGATGGGTTGAGATCCCAGTCTGGGTCCCAGAGCACTACCATTTCCAGGAGAATTCTTTCTGGCTAATGCTGGGGATATAGAAGTTGTTCTTTGAGGCACCTGAAAGAAAACCAGAATTCAGAAATATTTTCCATAAAATAGCTCCCATAGGCTCTTACCTGAAAAGCAGCCTAACCCTTTCCTAAAATTTACCAGGAGTTACAGAAACAGGCAAGCAGTAGTGTTCATTTTTCAAAGAAATATTTAACTCCCTAAACACAATCAGACAAAAGACACTGGCTGAGGCACATTCAGCCATCACGAAGGAGTACGGTAACTATAAAAACAAATTAAAAAGGAGACCAAGCTAATTATTTTGATTCACTGGGCTAAAATAACCGACCTCCTTTGCTTGTGTAAGAGTGGTGAATATCAGATATTTCTTTGGGGGTACCATCAACTTAGCTGATCATTGGAAATTTCATCAGATGAGAGTCATCCAGAGAAGCTGAGCTACGTCACAACTGATAAACAGGCAAGGAAGTGATGACATCTGGGGAGAAACTAGGGTATCAGGCTAGAACTTGGGACGTAAGCCACATGTTGCTGAGCTCAGAGAAACTGCTTCAATAGATTCTATATGTTTCAATTTCCTAATCAACTTGCAATCACTAATTAGAAACAAACCCCTAGACACTGTGCTTTGGAAGGTCAATTTGCAAATGTAACACAAAACAGGATTAATATTGAAAATACTGGCAGGGTCTTCAAAAAGACTATGTGTGTATCATCAGACACAGAGTAGGAACATGTATCATTATTAGCTTATCTGATGAGGCCTAAGGTGGAATTCATGTATGTCTCATTTCATTAAACATTTTTAATGAAATCAAATATTGTAAGTGTACTAAAGGGGTCCAACATGAGGGAGGAGAATAATACTGTATGAAAGTGAGCAGGAAATGAAAATGTAGATATCCCGTGATAGCTAATTGGGTTAAACATTTGTCAGGTACTTCCGTTTCATTCACTTCTTGGGGCTCTTTTAAAGTGGGTTTGTGGGTTTTTTTTTTAATGTTTTTATTTATTTTCTAGAGACAGAAAGACAGAGTGTGAATGGGGGTAAGGCAGAGAGAGAGGGAGACACAGAATCCAAAGCAGGCTCTCAACTCCGAGCTGTCAGCACAGAGCCCGACACGGGGCTTGAACTCACGAACTGCAAGATCATGACCTGAGTCAATGTCGGATGCCTAACTGACTGAGCCACCCAGGTGCCCCTAAAGTGATTTGTGTCTTGCACTAGGTATTTTAAAAATGTGCTTTGTCCAGGGCGCCTGGGTGGCGCAGTCGGTTAAGCGTCCGACTTCAGCCAGGTCACGATCTCGCGGTCCGTGAGTTCGAGCCCCGCGTCAGGCTCTGGGCTGATGGCTCGGAGCCTGGAGCCTGTTTCCGATTCTGTGTCTCCCTCTCTCTCTGCCCCTCCCCCGTTCATGCTCTGTCTCTGTCTGTCCCAAAAATAAATAAACGTTGAAAAAAAAAATGTGCTTTGTTATAACATTATTGGTTAATACATTAAGTGATATTTAAGATTAATATAAATTTTGTTGGTTATTATGATGCATTTTAAGATAAAGACCTAGGAAGATTAGTCAGTGAAGTGAAGCAGAATGGCCAAATCAGAGTTTCCACCCACTCAAATTAAATATTCCTTTTTCTTTTTGTAAACTTAAATAGTTGTAGAGAAGAAAGAATCTAACAAATTATTAAAACTAAAACCTTTGTATAGATGTAAAATTTTCTCCCAGAGTTATAAATGTATGCCTACATGCTTTCAGAGAGTGGACCACTCACTTCCATTTTCAGTTTTTCTGGCTCTCGTGACACTTCTCTGCCTGTCCTATTTTCCATATTGGACTTTGCTCCCTAACTAACCTTTTCTGATGGCATCTCGGCTTCCACAAAAAGAGAGCACCAACAAAAAAGCCATGATCAGCTATTTTCATTTCCAAAACAACAGAAATCCTGTTATAATATCCTTTTGAGTAGAAGATGAGGAAGAATATTTGAAGATCATTGGGTAAAAAGTATTATTTCTTCCTGGAATCAACAATGGCACTGATCTTTGGAAATTGTGGGGCATTCCATTTGTCATAGATCCTATGCTAAGTTCAAAAGAAAGGGGAATCTTGGACCAGGAAAAATCTAATGCAAACATTTCTCCAGTATTTTGAAATATTTCCAAGATGTCTGTAGTGAGATACATGACCACATTACATAACAACTTTTGAAATGAGTAACAACTGGTTTAGGTAAAAACAAAAGAAACCAATCCCAGGGTTATTCTGTCCGGTGGATGGCTAGTCATTTCACCCTACAGTTTTATCCTCAGGAATTAAATTATGACCCGGGCTAGAAGGAACTTGCCTTAAACAGCCAATTTTAAGAGCAATACTATCTTCTGAACACCTGCAATCTGATTTCACTTTGTGTTCTTATTAAAAGTAGGAATAAATCAATTTTCTACTTTTTATCTGCAAGTTTTCAATTAGTCTAGATGTAGATTCAGTCACCAGTGAAAATATCCATTTTTCTATTTCTCCTTTTTAAAGAAAGCTATATACCCAATGTGGGACTTGAACTCATGACTCTGAGATTAAGAGTTGCCTGCTCTACTGATTGAGTCAACCAAGTGCCCTTATTATTCTATTTCTTAATATGGATAGTAAAATAATAGTTTGAGAATGCTTGAGATTGAGAGTTCTAATTCTGGATACAGGATAGATGTTTCCAGGTCACTCAATCTATATGAGCCTCCATTTCTTGGGAAATGAAGGTCAGAAGTGATAAATGATAATCCAAGTCTTAGCTTGGGAATGAGGAGGGATGAAAACAAACATGGGCAGTGCTTTGACATTCTCGTGCTCCTCATTACCATAAAAGGTCTGGAATAGAGGTAATAATACCAATAAAAAACAATGATGACCATGACAGTAATGATGATAAAAGCAGGCCACACTGTTACCTTTGGTGGAATGTCTTCTTCCTGTCGTAACCAAGAGCTTCGGTCAAACTTCTCAATGCGGGTGGGGAGAGGAGGGTTTTCAGAAGTGGGATCCGAGTTCTGGCGTGGCATCTCAACACGGTGAGAGGTCACGTTCAGAGCCTCCTGAAACCCAGAGAGGCCCTTCGTGGGCTGCTCATGCACTGACTGGGAGGCGGTCAAGGCAGGTCCCTGGGATTTCACAGCTACAAGATGAGGAATCTAAGCATCGAACCAACATTAGAGCAACAGGATTAGAAGAAAGAGTAGATCAGCTAGTACCTCATTCAGTGGAAGGGAAAATAAAATCTTAGGGAGGACAAAGAGGCCATCATAGTTATCTCCAGCATACTTTCAGAAGCTTTTCCAAATTTCCCATTTACAGACATATGTAGGGCTGAACCAGGGTGCTCGGCAAAAATTAAGTGATTTACTCGGGATTGCTAAGAAGTCAGTGAAATGAGTGTGGTGACAATGAGAGCAATTTTCAGTGAACATTTACTGACCAGCAAGATAACGTATTTAAATATTTTTCTTCTGACATGATAAACTTTCTCCTTCAACACCCTTAACCTGACATTAGAGAGTACTCTGTAAAACAAGAAATGCTCTGAATATCTTACTTCTTAAGAACTCACTAAATTCACCATGAGGTAGACAAAATTATGTCATCATTTTACACATGTGAATGGAAGGTCTAGAGAGGTTAGATAACAACCTAGATCTCACAGCTTATAGGTGCTGGAGCCTGGATTGGAACTCACACATACCTCATGGTCCACACACCTAACTCTGCATTATTCTGTTTTCTGGTAAGCTGGTTCTTACCACCCACGATACTATGTATCTCTCCACACCAAGATGTTTTTTTTTCCGAGTTGTAAGTCACACAATTTGGCATGCATTGATATTGTTCATGCAGGGAAGACATGCCATCTTCTGGTAGAAATGTGGCTCTTTAAGACAAATCATTAAACTCAAGAGTTCGCAGTGCTCTTGACCATTAGAACTGCTCACATTTTATTGCTACTGCTTCTGTAAGCCTGTCTACTTCTCCACCACAAAGGTGAATTCCCTGGAGATGGGAGCCATGTCCAACATGGTATCTCTGAGTCTAGCACTGTGCCTGGCATATGGAATGTGGTCAGTAAATCTTGGCTGGGAAAACACCTACAGTACTTCCTAAATTCAATAAACACTAATCTAAAATCTGATTTGTGCAAGGGGCCTATGAGGCCCTCTCAGTGCCAGACCCCTGGGGGGCATTTCCAAAGTCCTCTTCCATTAGCCTAGCCCCATTCCTTTCGCCCTTGAGGTCTTACCCCTGGAGCAGCCCTGCCCTAGCCTCTTCAGACCATCTTTGGTCTGAAATCGGAAATATTATTAATTATAGTTCAGTGAAAATTCTCAAAGTCTAGTTCAGGTGAATGTTATGCTTCAACCAGAATAGAACTGTAAGCAAATTTTTCTTAATGTTAATTAGCATGAAATATAATAAACAATAATATTAAAACAAAGCATATTTTACAAATAGAGCACAAAACCACAAACCTACTTCAAAAGAGTTTTCAAAGACGTGTGGGTGAAACCAGCTGCATTATCACCTTTGTTTTTCATAAAATTCCATTCTTTACTTCACTTCCTATTTCATTTTTAGTATTTAAAATTTAAGAAGCCTCCTAAAACCTCCAGAAACATCTCCCGAAGTGGAGTACCTTTTTTCTTTTTTAAATAGCTTACAACAGTGGCTCTCGAGTCCTAGACTGCATAGGAGCACCCTGGGGGCTTGTTAAACCACAGACTACCAGGCCCCCACAGAAGGTCTGAGCAGTAGGTCTGAGGCGGACCCAGGAAACTGCATTTCTACCAACTTCTTGGGTGACGCTGATGCTAATGGTCCGGTTTCCCTTTGGGAAACACTGGCTTGGAAGACACAATTTTATCCAAGTTCATTTACTTTTTCTGGTTAAAGATCATACCAAAATCCCAATGAACAAAAGATAATATAATAGTTTATATATAACATATATATATGCATATATATGTATATATATATATATATATATTTGTGTGTGTGTATACATATACATATATACACGACTATTAGCTTGGTAATTATAACTACAAGTATGCTTGTTCCTACCTTGCAGACACTTCCATGGGTCTCCAGTGAGGCCAATTTACCAAGAAATGACTTTGTGGTTGGCTCAAAGTTAAGGATGGGTTTTTTTTTTTTTTCTTTCTCACCCCTTCCCCGTCCCTCGAATCCAGTGGGGTCTCCTCTATTTCTATAGATTCTGTATTAAGGGCCATTGTTTGACTGGTCCGATGTGTGAATCCAAGTTACAATCCCCTGTTGCTTTCGTAGGCTTAACTGTACACCCTATTGAAATGGCTAATGGAACAAAGGGGAGAGGTACCTGGGGATCGACTGGTCTGAGCATGGGAGGTGTCCGAGCAGGCTGAACCCCACTGATACTGAAGGACTCCGACCTTGGAGGCAGGTTGGGGTCAGATATTCTGTTGGCAACCTTGTGAGGCATGGCAGGTGAACTCTGCCGGTTGAGCCTTGACCGCTCTTCTACCTGGAAGCAAAAAACAAAACAAAACAAAACAAAACAAAGAAAAACAAAACAAACAAGAAAAAAAAGGTGCTTCAATGGATAAATGGATAGAAACTCATTTGCTTCCTAATAAGGATTATCTGTAGTCACCTGCACAGCCATTTTTGTGTCCCTCTGATCAATTTGTTTTAAGGAACCTAAACTCTTCATACCTGTTCTGCATCAAGAACTTCTTAAAAAAAGCTATTTTCTGTCACAGTAAACCCTAGCCCCAAAAACACAGAACACATAAGCCATCTGGTACCCAGTTATCTTGTGCTGTTTCAGTTAACTGGGAATTTGGGACCCACTTAAGAGTTTATCTTGCACTGACTGGATATTGTCTTACTGACTGGTCGGTTGCAAAGTCATGGCGTCAGTGAGGGAGACACTGGTGGGCATTAAGATTGCTTGGGAACGGGTGCGTGGGTGGCTCAGTCATTTGAGTTTCCGACTTTGGCCTCACGGTTTGTGAGTTCGAGGCCAGCATCAGCATTGAACCCTGTGCTGACAGCTCAGAGCCTGGAGCCTGCTTCAGATTCTGTGTCTCCCTCTCTTTCTGCCACTCCCCCACTCTCTCTCTCTCTCTCTCTCCCTCTAAAAACAATAAACATTAAAAAAAAAAAAAGATTGCTTGGGAACAGCAGAAAACTGCTTTCTCATGGGACAGGAAGGGAAGACCACTAATGGTGCGTTTCCTCACATGCCCTACTGATAAAGCAAGGGGGTGCTTCAAGCGCTCCCTTAATGAGCTGGACTGTCTTCAGCAGACTTCCTGTATTGTTTCTGTCTTTTAGGATCCTTCCCTTTCACTTGTCTCCCTGCTCCCTAAAATATGTCGTTCCATTTCCATCCAGAACTTCACTGCCTTACTCTCCACCCTCCTCCCTGTTTGTCCACGTGTGGCATTCATTCTTGCTTCTCCCCTTCTTCTCTCCCCGCCTCCAACCCTTTCGCTTCTGTGGCCGCTTCATTTCCCTTTCTTGCTGAGTCTCTCCCAACCCAAAGCAGATAACTAATCAGAAGTGTTTCATAGGCAAGGCTCACAGTCCCAGGGAATGCCCTTTTTACAGGTAAGATTCCCCTCGGTACATGTCTGCAGCAGACTGTCACAGAGGATATTTCCGAATGGAAATTTAGATAAACAAGATGTTGGGGCAGCTGGTGGCTCAGTTGGTTAAGTGTCTGATTCTTGGTTTCAGCGCAGCTCACGATCTCACAGTTTCATGAGTTCGTGTGGGGCTCTGCGCTGACAGCACAGAGCCTGCTTGGGAGTCTCATTCTCTCCCTCTTTCTGTGTCCTTCCTCCGCTTGTTGCTGTCTCTGTCTCTCTCAAAATAAACAATCTTAAAAACAAAAAGATAAACAAGATGTTAAGAACTTTGACGACTTTAAGAGGTCCAGGACTTTTCTTTCCGATCCATCCTATCCTATCCTTTATTTCTTTAGGGTCAATTTGACAGCTGTATTTTCCAAACCTCCGGGGCAGTGCACCCACCCTGATGACTCTTCAGTGTGAGCATTAACTCTCTTCTGCTGACTCACTGATGAGTGTTCCAAGTGTCTGTCACAGAACCCACATGCAGGTCAAGATATATTTGCATGGAGCTCTTTATTCATTTCACTGCCTGATTTGAAATTAAAATTTTTTCACAAGAGCTATTCTTCTCCTTCCTTCTTATTTCATTAGGAATCTTTCTAGAGGCAGACTCAGTCTCATATACTGAATAAGTCTTTTTTTTTTTTTTAAACTGTCATATAATTGCAAACATTTTAACATAAGAAGATATGCTGCAGAACAGAAGACCATCCCCCACCTCTACTTGGGGATAACTTAACATGTCCTCTCCCACCATGGCTGTGCAGGGTACATACAACTGGCATCCAGCTGACTTTGTTTTTGCAATTCCATGTCCCAAGAGCTTTACCACATACCAAACAATGTTAGCTATAAAAAGCCAGACGTATAAACCAGAACATGTATACCTTGTGTATGCGTGCATACAAAGCATTGCACCAGCAATAATTATTTGGCTATTGCACTGAGCAAAAGAAAAGAATAAAGCCAGTTTTGAGCTGAGGTCATAAAGAAGACAAAGTCCCAAGAAGACAGTGGTAGATAAACTAAGAGGAAGGCATTCAATGTATTGCTTTTCTAAATACTAGACTCCTTGAAAAAGAAAGTGACTATTTCATGCCACTGAAATTGGTCAAATATTAGCCATCTTCTTATTTCCACGGAAGATCATTAACAGATAAATCACGTGTACAAGCATCCCTCACCATCCAAACTCCCCCAGTCTAAGCAGGTCATTGCAGTCTGAGCTCAGGAACCCAAGAGATTCAGATGCATTTTCAGAGAAATACCTGGCTATCCAATTGATAGCCACCTGTTACCCAACAGTCAGGAACCAAATATATTCAGAGAGTGGGGAATACTTGCCATTATTTTTTTTTTAACTGTAAAATACACTCCTTATTAAACACACACTTAGAGACAGCACATTAAAAACAGCAATTGAAAAAGTCTGCCTTGAGGGGATGGAGATGAAAAAGACTCCATCTTGAGCAAAGAAACCGTTTTTGAGATAAAGAATTTTTTTGGCCAACAGCCCGCAGCAAACTTCCAGTAAAGGAGGTATTCTCACCACAGGCCATATGGGCCATAGAGCTGCCATGGGAAATGAACAGGGCAGAAAGTGAGGTGCTGATTTTCATAGGAAGTTAATGGGTTTGATTGGTCGTGTATAAATATTACTAATGTACTTCTAGCAAAATCTGGTTTACACACTAAATCCTACCATTTGTATGTGTCAGGTTGTACCATTCTAGAATATATGGCATAATTAATTTATGGTTATATTTTGCAAATTATTTCAGGATGATTCAAAATCTGGTGAAATTTCTTGGGTTGGAACTTGTCCGACGAAATTTGAAAATCTATGAGAAAGGTGTAACAATGAGCCATCTGGCTATATACTTTGTCTCAAGAGAACCTTGTCCCAAAGTTTTTAGGAAGATAATGTTGCCCACTGCTTTTGCACCAAAGGAACAACATGAATATTGGAGCAAAGATATCAAATCAAACATCCTAATATCAGACAAAGGAGAAGTTGGGTAGTGTACTTGGGTGCAGGCCCTTCCTGATCATTTTGATACTGGGCAAAGGGCTGTCTCCTGATTCACTACATCTTACTTTTCACTAATCGAAAAGGAGATAGATATGTGAGTGAGACAAATAAAGAAGGTGTTTTTTTTTTCCACACAGAATAAGGATATTTGTGATTAAACAATGGGGTACAATGGAGATATATTTCGATCTGCCTTGCATGATATCAAAAATCTATTAGCTGAGCCTCTGCTCCAAGGAGATGTAAAATGTCAGAAGTACCACCAAAAAAGAATGCTCTAGTAGCAACAGATATAGAAGGTCAAGGTGCCGGACCATGACAACAAAAGATATGTTACAAAGGATTTCATACCTGTAGGGATTATCAATGAATATAGAAAACAAGATTAGGAGAGGCTGATCAGTTTTAGGATAAACATGATTTGTTTCTTATTAAAAGGACTGTTTGAACATCGAAACTAAATTTGGGGAGGTTCAGATCATCTCTGCAGAGATGCTGTACTATACTGGATGGCTCAGTCAGTTAAGCGCCCAGCTCAGGTCAGGATCTCACAGTTCATGAGTTTGAGCCATGAGTCAAGCTCCACGGTGACAGTGTGGAGCCTGCTTGAGATCCTCTCCCTCCCTCACTCCCTCTCTCTCTGCTGCTCCCCTGCTTGTGCTCTCTCTCTCTCTGAAAATAAATAAACTTAAATAAAAGAGAAATGCTATGCTATGTTTTATAGCATTATAGGGAGAAATAAAACCATAATTATAGTCTCAGAAATAAAACTCTGCTCCAGGCAGCACTGTGTTGTCCATTGGGTTCAATGGGAGTGATGTCTAAGGCCTCTGAGATGCATAAAGGCTATATGAACACAGAAGACCTGAAAATAAATTTGTTGATTGTAGGATTTCAAAAAATTTCTCAAAATAAATAAAAATATGTTTAAGCATGTATAAAAGGAAATATATCGATGTCAATTGTTGAAGCGTTTTGTACGTTGACAACAATTCATAGCTTACAGTGTCTCACTTAGCAAAAATGAATGATACCTGCCGAGAGAAAAATTTCAAAACAAAATTATAGAAGTAATCTTTTAGATGTTGACAGCAAAAATATATTTACTATGTCACATGGGTGCATTTTTATAATATTTTATATGATGCAGCTTCTGTGGGGTCTACGGAGGCCTGGAAGGCCTTACTTAGAAGCTTATACATGGTGAATTGAACATAATCATACGGGAATTCCTTTTTTTCAAACTGAACAAAACAGTTTGATGTTTTTGTCTTTACTGGAAATGTTGGAGAAAGAGAAAGAAGTCAACAAATAACTTTTAAGTTTAGATACCCCGGCCCTGTATTCACTGGTCCCATAAAGAGTTGAGTCATATTGTCTTTGGCAAAAACCACAGGAGCAAGATGGTTACTGAGCGAGACTGGGGATAGCCCTTCTCTGAGGCCCCTCTGAGGATAGGGGAGACTCTCATTCATATGAAATGTTTAAAATGCGGTCTCATCTGAAGACAAGAGCCGGGACTACTCTTCCACTATCTACTCTTAACCAGTGACTCCAAAGAAAAGTATAGGTCTTCATGGGGATGGAGCGTTTAACTTAAAAATAATAAGGCAAATATTATAAGCTGAGAGGGAATGAAGAAGTGTGCATGTATCACTGGGGAGAAGGAGGGTGGAGGAGATGGGGACGCATGTGGGCTGCCCGTGTGAAGTACACACTGGAAACAACAGAGGCAAACACTTACTCCTTGTGGGTGACAGTGACCTTGGAAACAAAGTATGACTGTGTTGAATGCTATCTTTCATTTGTATCTGCATAGTGCTTATGGTTTCAATGGCACATTCATACACACAACGGCCCAGGGGCCTTCCCGAAGGCAGGAAGTGCAGATGGGGAAATTGCACCCCAGGAAAGCTCCAAGGTTTGTTCCATGTCACCCAGCCAGGAGGTGGAAGAACTTGAACTTGACCTCCTTATGCCAAATCTTAAGAGAAAGAAGCAGAAACTGAGGAAAGAAGGGAGCAGAGTTATAAACTCTCTAAATGGTCATTTGAAACCTCATATATAAAATAACATACAAAAAGGAAAAAAAGAAAACCCACATCACTATTGAGTAGGGAAAACCAAGTAGAGGAGTTCTCATATAGAGGATTTCAGAGTCCAATGGGCCGATGAAATATAAAGGGATATCTTGGTCCATTGTTTGCCAAATAAAACCATGGCCAGATGACTGGAATGCATCACAGAGTAAGAACATGATGGAGTATTGAAAAAAATTAAATACAATTTCATACAGCATTCATGTAGAGACAGCATTCTGTCACTTTTGTGTGTTGATGAAAATTTGAAGAAAAAGTTGGGGAGGGGCACACACAGTTACTGCCAGGCCCAATCACATGCCAGTTTAAGGAAAGGAATCTGCTCCATTGTTTAAAAAAAAAAAAAAAGGTATTATAAGAAAATAAATCTCTATCTTTCAAAAAGTGGAAATGAGAAAGAAAAAGACCTTCAAATTTTGCTGACATTTAACAGAATATCATACTGATGTTTTTACAGAACAAATCTGATTTTCTTCCCAATCCAGAAATGGCAGAGAATTTGAAAGGAGTAAAAATGTCCTCACCCTTCCTTTCAATAGAGACATAAGTGTTCCTCCCTGGCTGAAATCTGAAAATCACAGTCAATGTAACAATCAGAACAATGTAACAATCAGGAGAGAGGGAAGGGGCATCTGGGTGGTTCAGTCGGTTAAATGTCTGACTTTGGCTCAGGTCATAATCTCACGGTCTGTGAGTTCAAGCCCCGCATCGGGTTCTGTGCTGACAGCTCAGAGCCTGGAGCCTGCTTCGAATTTTTTGTCTCCCTCTCTCTCTCTCTCTGCCCTTCCCCTGCTCACACTCTATCTCTCTCTCTCAAAAATAAGTAAACATTAAAAAAAATTTAAGGCGAGAGGGAAGAGCTCAACAAGATTTGCAAATGATCGAGTATTTTTATTTTTCTTATTACACCCAACAGATTAATGAGAAGGCTAATGAGAAATGCAATGATGACTTACGTTTTACAAAATGAAACAAAAAAATCACAGAGGGTGAGGCATTATAACATTACACTAGCTAATGAAAAACTGTTGATTTGAAAAAAGGAAGAGAAAGAAGGGATGAAAAAGTAACCAAAGAAGGAAAAACCATTCTGGTGAGGAGGTATAGACATGGGTTAGAAAACAAGCACTGGCATAAGTTACAGAGGCTGCCAGGGGAGAAGACAGCTGGGGGTGTCTTCAAGGGCACAGGGGCAAAAAAGGCCTAGACCCTGCATCACAGGGGACCGTGGCAAGGATAATTCCAATTTTATACCCTGGTAGAGGATGCATTAGAAAAAGAAAGGGTGCCTTTTATTCTAACTGCAAAGGAGAGTTTAACCTAGGTTATTTTTCTTGGTTGATAATTAAGATACTGCTAGGCTAGAAATTCCATCCATATCCAAAATTTTGAAAATATTTTACTGTTCAGCTACTTTCAGCCCCATCTACGTCACTACTATAAGGACAAAAGTCTTTAAATAATGCTCTAGAAGAGAAGTTCATGCATTGCTATGAGAAGCATTAAAAGGTCAGGAAGATAAGGATCCTCATACCCGTGTTTATTCCCATTTTAAGAAGTGGGTGTTAAGAAAATGATGAAACAAACCAAAGCACACAATTATTTGTTCTTATTTGTATACTAGTTGCTCCAATCCCAAATTTAGCACTGTCATTTATTCTGTGATCTAAATGTTTCATCTTCTTCTAAAATGTGAACACCCACTCTAAGACTTGGGAATTGTTTCATGGAATAGATTGGTTAGTTGGAAGCTGGATTATGTTAACCACACCCAGAAGTACTGGACTAAATATGAGCCCCAGAAGCATGTTCCCACATATGTCTAGAACTGCATGAAGCCCAAAGAAGAGCGCCAGCTGCCTGGAAACCAGGGACCTTGGAAGATGTCACCCACCAGAAGTGGCTCAGATTTATGACGGCCAGGGAACCTCACATCGGGAGTGCTTGCCGACATAGCCGGGTTGTTTGCATGCCCAACTACTGTGTTTCTTTCACTGCTGGAAGCCTGGCTAGGAAGCACAAGGGAATTAGGAGGTCTAGAAAACCACCTTGATGACATCTGCAAAGATTGGCGCCCAGGAGTGTCATGGCTTCTGAAAGCTCGGGAGCTGTGAACTAGTTCTGAACAGAGAGGATAGGCCAGGAAACTCAGTGAGGAAGACAAAGAATAACTAGATAACAATGAGGTCAAAGCAGTTAAGTTCACATCGGAACGTGCTGGGCAGAGGCGGAAGGTAGGACGTGGGAACTGCTCCAAGCTTTTCCCCCTTCTCTGGTACATTTGTGCATGAGGGAGCTGCATGGGGGAAAGAAGGAATTCTGGGATGCTTCGCAAACAATCACGGTCTTCTCCAACGGGATCTGTAGGTGTCCCTCTCCTAAACTCATGCTGGGGGCTGGGAACACTGAGGACCATGTAGTCACACATCAAGGAAACATCATTTAGCGATGCAGCACTTCTTAGAGGCGTCGAGGTACTTGGAAGGATGCGTGAATTCATGCCCCTCCTGCCCCAAGGTCCACAGGAGTCTCCAAGGCCCTCCTTACTTGCAGTGATGGACAACCTAGGGTTTGTCACTTTGAAGATGTTGGGAGAGGACACACAAATGACCTTAGATCCTAACTCTTGAGTCGGACTACATCCTTGGGAGCGAGATCGCCTGGGGGATCTCACTATGATCCTTGAGGCTTCCTGAGCCTTCCGTTGTTCTTCAAGACCAACTCTGTTAGGACAAGCTGGTCCATCTTTCTTCTGCGAGTGATGCTCCAATAGGAGTCTTGCTCTGGAATCATTAATTTCGGCAGGTGATACTGGCATTAGCTTAGTGAAGCCTAGTTTTTCAGCCTTCTGAACACCTGCCATGATCAGGAGCTGTGAGTCTGGCTTAGCTGAGGGTTTCAACTTGGCAGGACTAGAAAATGGGTTAGCAGTGGAGGAAGGTGGCACATCTCTACCAGCCGGGATGCATGTCAGCTGCTGTTGAACAGCATGGTGATTCTGCTTAGCTGGAAGGATAGGTGGGTTATTAAAGAGTCGGTGCTGGACCTGGGAGTTGGATCACAAAATTGAGTTATTGATCTAAGAGAAAGAGGCAGCTGTTACAGACATAGGTAAATACAGATCGTATTAACAGACTCTAAAAGAAAGTGATCCAAAACATTCTCTATGTGAGATCAAATGATTTTCTCTACAGGTTCAGATTTCTTAAATTTTAAAAGAAAAAAAATGTAATTTCTGTAAGAGTAGCACATGGTCATTATAAAAGACTTACACAATATATAAGAATACAAAAAAGTTGGAAGAAAAATCCCCGCAGCGTCTACTTCCCTTAAACAATCATCATTAACATTAGGGCAATGTCATTTCAAGCATTTTCTTTACATATATGAAAGAGAATAAGAAAATGAAAAGACAGAAATATTTTTAGAAAAGGAGGATCTTATGTAAGAAATCCAGTTCTGGTGAGACTGTGGTCTAGATAACTTGAATAAGCTCTGGCTATAAATACCTGAAGATACTAGAACGAAATATGAAGTGACATAAACACCATGCTCATAAGAAACTACAGGAAATCACTGGGAGCCACAAGCAATGACAGAACCGAAAGCCAGAGTGTTATGTGTGTGAGATGACACAGTGACTCCTGGGAGGGATGTTGATCCTGGCTGGAGTTATCATTTTGTTTCTTTGCTTTACCCATTTAGTTATCACCTCCCCCCCACACCCCACCCCCACCACGCAAATAGTTTTTAATTAGATTTTTAAAATAGCTCATCACAGAGCCAAGTTCCTGAAAATCCATCCTTAGTCGGGTAGTTGAGCAAATGAAGAACCACTGCCCTGGAAGTATTTGCAAAAGCAATACAAATGACCTCTGATCCTAGAAGGGACAACCACAACCACAGGTCTGAGACCAACGGTGTGTCCATTTGTACCATAACAGAGCAAAGGAAGGTTAGCAACGATGCTGAGGATAACTTTGAGGGTCTAGGTATGGACAAGAAATGATTCTACCTAAAATTCCTTAAATCTTTATTAAATCATATTCTTTCATGGCAAAGTCACTTAATTCCTCATGCCACAAACTCATTTGGACTTCTGTGAGAAATATGGTTTTTCTACTTCCTGTTGTTGATCACAAAAATCCCCTGTATCCGAGAAGATTAAAAAACAAATACAAAACACGCCAAAACCCCCAAAAACGGCCTGGAAAACAAAAAACCACTAATGGATTAATGTGTCTTGCCAATTCTCTACAGAAGTAATATTATGGCCCTTTCAGAAGCAAAGCATGCATTTCTCGTGATGAATTGTTTTCCAACTGTATAGGGCTAGTTCAATTCTCTATTTCTACCGGATGAACTCACTGTAGCCAATAGCCTGGTCAATAGGACATGGTGACACTTGCTAACGTACTTACCTCCTTGGCCCATGCTGGTTTCTCACTAGGACTCATCCCTTCTTTGTAATGGTACAGTGGCTTCTTCTCCACAGGCCTCTGCTCCTGCCGCTGGTGCTGCAGAGACACCAAATAGTCTCTCTCTTGCTTCAGCTGTCTCTGTAGTCTTTCTGCTTGTCTCTGTTCTTCCAACTGTTTGCGCTTATATTCCTATCCAGATCAGAAAAGAGGAGCGGAGAAAAGGCCAAATCACCATATGGAAACCATCGGCCAGCACTGGAAAAGCATGCAATGGAGCCGGAAGAGATGGTAACAAGGGGCCTTAATGCTAACAGGGAGGCGCCACAGAGGTAGGCCACAGCCAGGGGTTAGCACTTAGTGAAAACACTGTTGCTTTCATGGAAATCCCTACAGAACACCACCCATTGCAAAGTGACTTGCCCCTGAAACGTGACCAAGAAAGTGGCAATAATGAGGACATTTGGGTGGTCAGCACACAACCCCTAGAAGGAGTCATCCACTTCCTGATTTAGTAATTAAACCATTCAAACATGTCCAATTAAGTACAAAACTAAATAAGCAGTTACAGATAATTGCTTAAATCATCTTCTGTTTAACAAAACTTGGACCAACAAAGGCCATTAGCAAGTGTATGCACAGGCTAAAAAATATCACAATGCCGCTGAATAAGAAGTTCAGTTAAAAAATATATATCAAGAAGCTCATTTGGAGAGCAGTGCAATAATAATAAAAAAGTACTTCAAGTGGAAGCCGTGTGAGCAGGGAACACAAAATGTTCCCATCATAAGGGTAAAACTAATAGTCTGCAAATGAAATATGACTGCAGAGCTGAGTGGGCTCTTACAGAAGAGGTGCATTTTGCTGTGATTGTATTCCAGCATGTTGCAAATGACCTTAAAAATTACTCCGCAATAAACACAGTGGCTCTCAAAAAACAGTCTGAACTTGTAATAAGACAGGATTCATGCTAAAGTTTCACAAAGAGGCGGAGTTAATAAGGAACACATAACATGTGTCTCAAATGTATGAAGACGGCAAACTAGGTCAGGAGATGTATTAAGTTTCCATGAGACTTTCTGAGGTCCACGAGGCTTGGAGGATCCCCTCTTGTGGACTGGCATGTTAGGGGGACACACACAGGGACACACGCACACACACGGTGAACACAGAGCGGGTTGCTGGCCCTTGGCTTCCCCATTACCAGAAGTAGAGCTTGTTCATGCAGTAGCTGCTGTTGCAAGATCTCTAACTGTCTCTGCTCCTCCTCTAACTGTCGCCTGATGTACTCCTGGAGAGGTAGGCAGCAGAGAATTCAGAGGAACACAAAGAGAGAAAGAGAGAGAAAGAACCGGTAATTTCAAAGGTGACAAGAGCTGCCGAGTAAAGTGTGGAAGGAAGGAGTGAAAAAAATACCCAGACGCCTCCTCACCAAACAGGAAAAGTACCGAAGCCAAAGCATTTCAATGCAGTCAAAAGCACAAGCCCTCTACCTACAGCAGCCGACAGAGATGGCTCAGTGCTTTGTCCTTACGATTTGGTTTTAATCGGCTACATCTTAAAGCTTTTCGTTACAGGTTCCCTCTTTATGGGCTACCCGGAATTAACAACGCTATAAAGTTCAAAGGCAACTGTGCAAGCAGCAGGAATAAAATAATTGTTGAATGCCATCGTGCACAGTCTTTGTAACGGAACCATCCCGCAGAGCGCCACCGTGCTGCTGTCAGAATGCGATTCTAACAGAGAGGGCCCTGCATCCATGGCTCCGTCATGGAGATGGGAGATTGCAGGAGTGGAAAAGCCCTTCTAAAGCAATGAAAGATGTGGCTCGTTCATTACGCCGTGGCGCTACCTTCAAAGTACATACCCAGGGCTGGGAGAACCCTAAGATCAAGGTATGTCAGGGGACTCTGGCCTGGGTAGGAAGCGAGGCTCAATGAGTGGGCATTGCCAAGGCTGTGCATTTGACTTCTTGAATAGGTGAGAAGAGCAGCTCGAGAAAGAGTAAAAACCTGCTTAAACTGAGCAGTCCTAAGAGAAGGTGACCCACACCCCAGGGACGGCGGGCGCCGGAGCTCACACAGTGGCCATCTGTGGGCTCCGTCCCCGCTGTACCTGCTCGTGCTCCGCGCGCCGCCTCTCCTCCTCCCGGCGCATCTGCTCCTCGTAGTGCCGGCGCTGCTCTCTCTCCTGCTGCTTCCGCAGCTCCTTCTCTCGCCGTTGTTGCTGTGGGGCCACAAGCGGACAACCATGAAGGAAAGGGGCCTGGTGCTGAGCCGTCGGGACAGCAGCAGCGAGGGCTGCAGAGCCGCAGACGTGCCCTCTTCTCCGGAGATGCCTACGTGCCCAAAGGCTCTTTCTGTCCCGTGCTATTGGGGGACTCGCTGGCAGGGATGGGCTGATAGCAATTCAGTGTCACGCCCAACACCCTGTCATTTCCGATGCAAGTACTCTCCAGATTTTAGTCCTCCCAAGAAGTTCCTGTTAAGTGCATTCTCCCTATTGGCTAATGATGGTTTTCAAACCAGGGGTAGGAAACATCAATGCAAAGTAAGTTACTCATTACATATCATCAAACTGTTTAGGAGATTCTGTAGGTTTTAAGGGGCACCTGGGTGGCTCAGTTGGTTGAGCTTCCCACTCTTGATTTCGGCTGAGGTCATGATCTCACAGTTTGTGAGATTGAGCCCCACATTGGAACCTGTGCTGACAGTGTGGAGGCTGTTTGGGATTCTCCCTCTCTCTCTCTCTCTCTCTCTGCCTCTCCCCAGCTCCCTCTCTCTAAATAAATAAACTTAAAAAAAACACATTTGCAACGGTCATGTCATTCAATTCTTTTGACACCACGTAGAGCAATTATTTCGTAGATAAAAGAAAGCAAAATCCAAAGAAATAAAGTGACATATTCAAGGCCATACAGTAATTAATGGCTGAGAGTACAACAAAATTCATTGATTCTGACCCTGTCCATTACTCTCTCCGATACATCATGCTGCCTGTATTTATTTTCTGAAGAATTCACTTGTAAGTGTCAATTTCAATGTCTCACTCAATAAGACCTTTAAATTCATCATCATCTCATACAATCACCATGCCTCTGAATATGGATAGTGTGGTAAGCATCTTTCATGCTTTATCATATCTAATCTTCACAAAAATCTGCTGAGGTAGGTATTATTATCATCCCCATTTTATATGAGAAAACCGAAGCTCAGAGACATTAAGTGATTGTTGAAGGTCATCCTCACGTTCAAGGTCATGCCCAGTAAGTGGTGGAGTTTGATTTCAAAGCCAGGCAATATGACTCCACAGTCTGAACTCAATCACTGCAGAAGATGAGGACGCAACAGGGGGTGACAGAAAGATGACAGACGAATCCAGCTCTTCATTACATTCTCAGAAAAGGAGAACATCTTAGGAACAGTTACAGGAACCAGCGTTTGCCAATGGGACAGTATCGTTCCCTAATCCCTGGAGTATCTGGAATGTGTAGGGGCACGTGGGAGTTTTTCTACTTGTCTCTATGACCAGAGGACATGACTGGCGCTTAGCATGAAGTGTTAGGGATGCTAAAACTCCTGCAATGTACAGGACAGTCACACATTACAAAGTATTTTCCTATACCACATGCCATCCGTGCTCCTTTTGAGAAATGCTGTAGCCCTTGGTATTGGATCTCTGTACTGGCATTGGGAGTTCTTCTTCCTCAAATATGAGGTTTGAGGGAACCGATTGGAGGGGGGCGTCCGATTCTCTTTTAACATTTTTTTTTCCTCTTTTAACATTCTTAACAACACGTCACTGCCTGCTGAGAAAATATGAGGTATCTAAAACAGAATGGATTGTGACTATATCACACTGACAAGCTAGCTTTATACAACCAGGGAAAGAGCCTTCTAATACAAAAGCTCTCTGTCACAGCCACAGCTCACCCAAGCAGACATTCAGACCTCCAAAGAAGCCCACAAATGAGGAGGCCTTCCTAACGTGGCCTCCTCCTGCAATCCGTTGAAACTGCTGTCTTCCAATGATCTCTGAGGTTTGGAGATAAGCTACATTTTTTGAGACTCAACATCTGTCACTTCCAGATCAACAATTATCTGTCCTCCTCAGATTGTAGGTGATAGGGAGCCATTGGAGGACTTCCTGCAGTCAAATGCCATAACCAAACTTGCATTTTCAAGGGGCTTCCTAACAGTCATGGGAGGAAGCATAACTAGAAGCTGGAATACAGTGCTAGGCCATTCTGTGGGTACAGACAGAAAATAACAGGGCACCGATGAATTAAGCAAAGGCAATTGGAGAGTCCATGTTCATAATCGCTGCTGAGAATGGAGACGCAGCCAAAAGGAAGACAGACTAAAAGCTATCCAGGTTTCCAACTCTTCTAACAGGACTGGAGTGGATGCCAAGTTAGAAGTAGAAATTAGAATTAGGCCAAAACAGAATAGGCAGGATTTGGGGACTATGGGGCTTGTGAGGGTGAGTAGAGTTCCTGGCCAAGGAGCAGAGCAGATGGTTTGAAACAGAGAGGAAAGGCAGGTTTAGGGAAAGGAATGAGGGGTGTGTTGGGGGATAGGGATGAGTCAAGCTCCAGACATGTAATTATTTGTTTTACAGAAAAATAATACAGGAAGATGCGAGTAGAAAACATCATCATAGGAACTGACTGAATAATTTGGATTACAGACCCAAAACAGAGATCTTTCCAACACTCAACCCAAGTGAACCAATGCCAACACAGAGGATAAAATAATTATGTGTACAGATCTGGCTCCTGGCAGGAACTAGCCCTAATTTAGCTAACATTTCAAGATTTTTACTCCCACCATCGGTCTCTTTCTTGACAAAAAAAAATAATCAAGGCTTTTGAAGATTTAGCTGATTTTTATGTGAAGGATTTGTACATTTTCAACCCCTTCGCCAGGAATCAATACTGTTTTATAATTACATGCCACTCAGGTCCTTGTGTGAAGTGTACAAAGTATTGATTGCAACTCAAGAGGGTCTGGGCTTCCCAAGTACTCTGTAGTTTCTGAGAAAGACACTCAGAAGTGACTAATAATTAATAATGATCTCATTCAGATCAGCTGCCGCTAACGCATGGAGGCATCTGCCAGAGCTTTGGTTCCCGTGGCGAGGTTGGAAAAATAAATCATTCCCTAACCTTCTGAGGGCACCTTGCCAATTTCCAGCTGCTGTGTTCCAATGTCAATGCCTTTCCCGGAAAAATCTTTGCTTTCTTTCCTCCTGGGCATGGAGCTGTTTTTGGGTACATACCAAAACATGTCACAGAAAGACCAAGTCCCCGACCTCAAGCAGATACCTCTACAAAACCCTGAAGACTCTTATTAGAAGCAGTTCCTTGAGGGAAGGCTTATGCTTGATTCCCTCTGGACCCACAGCCTCTTATGTGGGGCTAGGCAAGTGGCAGGTACACAGAAGATTCTTTGAACGGAACCAAGTAAGAAAGATAGGACAAAGAAGACAACACAATATCTTAAATTCCTTGGGGGCATCGTCTGTCTCATTAATCCTTAGAGTTTGTATCACATTTTGTGTTAAATTATGTTTATCCGAGTATGTCTTACCTACTCTACAATCTAAGATGAAAGCTATTTGCGGGCAGGGTCTCTGTTCCACTCCACTTTTTATCTCCTACTAAATCCCATATTGGGCCCGATACCATTGATATCTGTTGCAATGAATACTGTAAACTGAGTACCAAGAGAAGAGGAGAAAGCCTGGTGGAGCCTCAAACCACTCCTCCACCCTTCTATGCCATTCTCAGACCAGAATGTTCTTTTATGCTGAGCATAGACAAGACCTGAGAGTGTTTATCTAAACAGAGAGCCACCAACAACTAGCACTGGCATGGTACCTATCTGCCATCTTAAAGAAAGGCGGGAAATTAAAATAAGGGAATAAGAGTCTATGCATCTCTAAGTTGCCTTTTTTAAAATTGTCTTTTATTTATTTATTTATTTATTTATTTATTTATTTATTTATTTTTAAATTCAAGTTAGTTAACATATAGTGTAACAATAGCTTCAGGAGGAGAATTTAGTGATTCATCACTTAAGTATAATACCCAGTACTCGTCCCAACAAGTGCCTTCCTTAATGCCCTTCACCCATTTAGCTCATCCCCCCACCCATCCACAACAACCCTCAGGTTGTTTTCTGTATTTAAGAGTCTCTTATGGTTTGCCTCCTTCTCTCCTTTTATCTTATTTTTGCTTCCCTTCCCCTGTGTTCATCAGTTGTGTTTCTTATATTCCACATATGAGTGATATCATATGATATTTGTCCTTCTCTGCCTGACTTATATACTCTATACATCCATGTTGTTGCAGATGAAAAGATGCTCACCATCGCTGATCATCAGGGAAATACAAATCAAAACTGCAATAAGCATTTCTAAATTTCATTCAAACTATGCATAAAGATGACAGTGGTCCTGCTGTCAAAAAGGAATGGCTTAAACCAACTATCCTAACACTTTTGGCCGACATCCTACCTTTACTGAACTGCCTAGAAGCATGTTTTCATCCACATTTTCTTCACAAATCGTATCACTTAAAATTAGACATTCTGTGGGGTCTTACAAGTGTCTTATTTTTTTTCCCCTGGGTGGGGGATGATTGATAATATCCACTCTGAAAATTTCTGAGGCTAAAATCAATATTGCCCTGCTCTATGGAGTAGGTCATGGGGGTCTTGTTGCCCCACTGTCTTCTACGGATGTTCTCAAAGAATAATTTTGGTTTGGGCAGCTTTGGTTCTCCCCTTGGGTGTTCCCCTCAGGTCACCTCCAGGTGGAGGCTGTGTGGCTGTACTTCAAGTATGTGAACTAGTTAATTTATTTGAATGAAATAATCTTGTTTCCTTGCTCAGGGAACCCTCAAAGGTTATACATTTATTCCAGACTGATTTTGCAGAATTTTGGCTCCTCAAATTCTTGCAAGAGAATATCACCTTAACTCTTACATGTTCGATTCCTATCGAAGTTGTAACAAATAATCCTCATGGCTGATTGTCACCAAAGTTCTGGTGTTGATCTTTCTTTCCTTTTGTTTCTTTAAATGTTCCTTTTAGATTAAGTTTAACCAGCAGAAACGTGTTACCTCCACCAGGGTGCTCTGGCTCTTGTAGAAGTGACTTTTTGATGAGCTGTCAGGCCATAAATTGCATTTTATTTTATTTTTATTTTTTTTAATGTTTATCATATTTGAGAGAGAGAGAGAGAGAGAGACAGAGTGTGAGTGGGGGAGTGACACAGAGAGAAGGAGACACAGAATCTAAAGACTGTCAGCACAGAGCCTGATGCGGGGCTTGAACTCACCAACCGTGAGATTGTGACCTGAGCCGAAGCCTGATGCCCTATCGACTGAGCCACCCATGTGCCCCCTATTTTAATTTTTTTTAAGTTTATTTATTTATTTTGAGAGAGAGTGAGCATGTTAGTGGGGGAGGGCAGAAAGAGAGACAGGGAGAGAGAGAGCCCCAAGCAGGCTTTGTGCTGTCAGCGTGTGGCTTGATTCCACAAACCATGAGATTATGACCTGAGTTGAAACCAAGAGTGGGACACTTAACAGACAGAGCCACCCAGGCTCCCCATAACTTGCAGTTAAAGTGTTATCAGAACAGCTGAAAAAAGCTAACCGCTGTGTTTATGCTAGGAATATCACCTCACACATCATTCATGGCACTACTCCAACCACTACTAGGCAAGGGTAGAGGTTCCAAGTTATCTCAGAAAGCTTACTTGAGTAACAAGTTTACTCTGATCTGATGGACAACATGAATCTCAAACCACTTGTTTGCCTCTCTTCTTAGTTGCTAGGGTCAGACTCTCAGAGTCGGACTGGTGGCCCCCTCAGGCACCTGCACCTGGCATTCTGTGAACTGACCCTACCCTGGCTTTGTCTTGTTTTTTCTCTTCTGCTTTAAAGTCCCTTCTGCTTAATTTTCTCATTTACTTTATTCTTAGTTGCTATATTAATCTCTGTAAACCACCTTTCATCCTTTTTTTTTGGAGCAAAGAAGAATCATAAAGAAGGGTATACACAAACAAACGAGGAACAGATCTTGGATCTCCAGGGATTTTGAAACTTCAAAGCTTCCCTTGGAAAGATCAAAATGAGATAAATAAGAAGTCGTAGACTTGTAATTTGGTTCTTCGCTTATGAAGATGGCATGTGTGTTGATGACCCCTGAGCAAGTGGTTAAAGTTGTTTTTACAACATGGCAGTCAGTTTGCTCTGATCCTGCCACAACCTCTCAATGAAGAGCTGTTGAGGCAAGCAATGGTAACACACACGCCGGCTGGGACCGAAAGGGTAACAACACAGTCTCCTTTCTAATCTAAAAGATCTTACCTTGCACCAGAGCAAACATGGCTAAATAAAGCCCACCCACCATTCAAGGGTAAGGAATCTTTTAGAAAAAAAAGCACAGGATTACAATCTGTATGTATGGCATCATTTTTACCTAAAAAAGTACTGTATTGTAGATTATTGTAATCAGAGCCTCACATTAGCTCTGTCAGGTAAGTGAGGCAAATGTCGTTTTCTTTATTTTCCTTTTCAGACTCTCAGGAAGGTTCATTACCTTGTCACTGGCCACGTGGTAAGTTCAGGGAAAATCATGAAATGAATACAGGTCATCATATTGGGCACTGTCTGTAGGCGTCAAGTGTTTGCTTGGTTGGGTGCTCGGCGTGTTTCAACTCATTTGATTCCACAGCGTGACTACAGACTTTATTATTATTATTCCTAAGTGACAGATAAGCAAATTGAGGCGCAGCAAAGTAAACTGTTCCACGTCACACAGCTGGGAAATGGCAGAGCTTGGAATCAAGCCCAGGTCAGTCTGACTCCATGCTCTTTCCATGAGTCCATCTGACCCCATGCCCAGCTTCTGTTACCTGGAAGAGTATTCCAGCAACTGGAGATGTAGTGGGATGTACAGTTTAGAGTGTGCAGGGAGGGATGGAGCAAAAGATACCTCATCTATCCTACCACCAGCAGCACTTTCTTCAATATCCTTCAGGATTTCCAGATAGGAAATGTGGCTGCTTTTTTCTACTTACTGAGTGTTCAGATTGAAATTGAATCTTGTTCTCATGACATTCTGGTAGATTTGGGGCTCTGGGTCTATCTTTTATATACATCACATTTCCCAGTGGAAAGACTCAGAGGTAACACCTACATTTGGGAATTAATATCCCGTAGCTGCAGTGACGTGTCACTGGAGGATGAGGGGGTAGGCAAGAAAGGCCACAGGGCTTGGGGAAAGAACACTGGATCAGAAATAGTAAGACTAGATTCTGGTGTTGCTCTGCCACCAAAGCAAACATTTAGACCACAGTCTCAAGAAATATTTGTTTAACAAATGAGTGAATGCTATATGACCTTGAATAAGTCACCTTAACTCAACCTTGAACATGGGAGCAGATTAGGTGATCTCACAGGTTTGTTCATCCGACTCTAAGCAAGGATGTGCTGCATTGCTAAGCAATCTACTAACAATTCAGAATGAGAAGTGAAACAGAGTAGAATTCTGATTTACTCTTGGACAGCTCCACTTGCTTTCAACCCGGGTGACCTCCTGGAAGAGGTGAGAGGGGACCCCATTGAGCGTGGAAGACCCGAGTCAGCCTCCAGAAACAGGCCAGCAGCTGGCACGGGATCAAGTCAGGCTCAGTGGCAAGTACCTTCAACCATCTCCTCGACAAAGAAGCTCTCTGTTCAAAGACACTCAGAATGAAAGGACCCAGTGTGGTCTTTTGAATCCACTGCACAGCCCCCTCACTTAAATAGGACTGTTCTGTACAAGCCATACAGCAGCTGTATCGTGAGGAGAGGTGTTCAAGCATTTGGGCATTCTATTCACCCATTTTAACTTCTGCTAAAATTTCGGTTTTGGAAAGACCAACCACTTGCAGCGCAAGGGCATGATACCTTGCAACTAACACCAGGATTCTGAACAAACACCATGTAGTGCCTTCTATGATGCCAGGCAGCGTCCCAAGCCCTTCACTCATACTGACTCGTTAGTCATCACCACTGCCCTGTGGGGCATGTTCTGCTGTCACCATCCCCATCTGACCGATGAGGAAACTGTGGCAAACACAGGTCAAGATCCTGCCCAAGTTCACCTGCTAAGTGCAAAGCCAGGACTATACTCTATGTCTGGCTCTTGCCATGCTCCCTCTAAGGATTCAAAAGAAGCTGTCCGAGACATCTACACATATGAAGTGAAAGATGCTGTCTTATGCTTTTACAAGTGGCCATTTCCCCTTCTTTTTATCCTCCCTTCCTTACCCATCTTTTCCTCACAGAATACAGAGAACCAATGAGAAAGCTAGACCAGCCAGATAGGCCACGTTCTTTTCTTTTTACACTTACTTCATACTACTAAAGTTAAACCATCCAACCTACCCATTCAGAGCTTTCCCGGAAGATTAACTTCCTAAGTGAAGCTCTTCCTTTGGGTTCCCAGGCCGACTTTTGATCGGTAGGCAGCCCTACGGCTAAGCACCATCTGAGTACCTATGTGTTAAGCAGGTCTTCACGCGTGTAGCCCAAGGAATGAAAGTTTGAAACAAAGCTGCAAGAAGGCTTAATGACAAATTCTGGTCCTGCCTCTTCTACGGGTGCTATTCAGCATGGTCATGCTCCTTATTATCTCCAAGCTGCAGTTTTCCCCCGGCAGGAAGCGCCACCGAGGTTTTCCTGGGTATCATATAGAGAAGCCAGAATGACATCCTGAGGACCTATGACTCTGTAGGTTAGTGTAAAAGTCAAGTACAGTTGTGACTCCAAATTCCTTCTGCCATCCTTTGGAAGCCTTAAATGAGACTCTCAGATGGGAGAGTGGTATCCTATGAAAAGAAGCCCATTATGGCCCAGTTTATTAACACAGTGCCTACAGAGAGGGCCACTCCAGCACATCTGGGATAGTACAGAAGATGCTAAATTGCATCTTACATGGAAAGGCTGCAGGAACCAGTGACAGTGGGAGAAGATTATCACTGTCACAGACATTTCTGGGGCTGGAGGGGAAGGTCATTTAGTTTTCTTTGGCATCACTTGTATTAATGCAGGAATATCACAAGGACTTGAATCAATAACAGGATGAATTTTTTAACATTAGGAGCCGCTCAGAAATAGGACATCCTTCCTCAAGCCTCTAAACATATAAGCAGAGATCATATGTTAAACAGGTTAAATGACTGAGGCATCTTATCAAAGGGATTCTTTAGGAGAAGGATTGGCTGAGATCACTTTCAAGGTCCCTTATGTTCTCCAGCCTCTATGATTCCACAAAACTGCTCACTGAAGAACACAAAAGGGAAATGAAAACAATCCAATCTAAAAGTCATGCTGAAATTATATTGTCTGGGCAACTATTGCCGTAAAAGGTCTATGGCTAGGGACCACTGAGAATACTGATGGTACAATACAGAGATGCAGGCCAGATGTAATAAAAGAGGTTCCACAAAGATCCCAGATACTGGAAGGCAGTCTGTAATGCCCATTCCATGCTGTCACTGAAAAGCTATCCCTGCCATCCACCTAAGGTGCTCTAGGTACGCTGATGGTCAGGAACTGGCTAACGCAGGCTTTTTTCCGGCATGAAATGCTGTAAGTGTAAAATACTGGCATATGGGGGCCCCTGGGTGTCTCAGTCAGCGAAGCATCTGACTTCAGCTCAGGTCATGATCTCATGGTTTGTGAGTTTGAGGCCCGCATCGGACTCTGTGCTGAGAGTGTGGAGCCTGCCCAGGATTCTCTCTCTCCTCCTCCCTCTCTCTATGCCCCTCCCCAACTTGCCCTTGCTCTCTCTGTCTCTGTCTCAAAATAAATAAACTTTACAAAATAATAAAAAAATAAAATAACATACTAGCATATCTTTCCATTCCTTGGAAATGTAAAAAGGGGTCTGAAAAAATAGGATTTCAAATATTTGTAACACTTTAAGCTGCCATTCAGGAATTTCAGCCCAACTGCTTTGCCCTACTGGCAAGCCCCTCCCATCACAGTGTCCAAGGGCCCAAGCAGCATGGCAGGTAAGTCAGAACAAGGAGCCCTTCTGGGATCCACCGAGAGGCAGTGTTCCATACGGCCGTGACGACCACATGGCCTCCTGAAGCACCGGTGTGACTTACACACGCGTGCGACCACAGACCACCGTCAGAGACCCGTGGGCAGGCCCCACCTAGGACAATGGGCACCCAGTTTGCCTGCCTGGCTCCCAGCTGATTCACAATCTCTGTTCAGTAATTGCAATAAAAGAACAAAAGCCCAGCTAGAAAGCATTCAGTCTTCGTGCTGATGCTAATGACATTCAGGGATAAAGGGCTGCTTTGCCTCCCAACTGAGGCCACTCGCAAGACACATTAGGATGCCTATGGTTAATGACTAAGTGAATTAAAGGCCGTTTCTCAGCAGTGCCAATGAATTAATACCCCAGGCCCTGAATGGGGGAGTTATTCTTGTTCATGGTGCTTTCTTCCGGTCGAGGGCCTGGGAGTATGGTCCGGTGGGTGGGAATGTGCACTTGTGAAAAGCCGCCCTGATTTCCCTGTCTCCCGCTTCTGTGCGCTGAGCTTGTTCCGGCCACCTTCGACTGCAAGCACCCTGAAAAGATGACTCAGGGTAGCAATGGCAAGGCAGACCATGGGAAACAAAGATTTTTCCCTCTCTCTGCAACTCTCTTCTTGAACTTACTTAGGTACTTGCTCGGTGCCAGGTACTGTTCTAAGTGCTTTCTGTGTATTAACTCATTCAATCCTCAAAATTATCACTATCCCCTTTTATAAACAGACAACCTGAGGCAGAAAGAAGTCATGTCTCTTCCAAGATCACAAAGGCAGTAAGTGGTAGAGACAGATTCAAACCCAGGCAGTTGATTACAGTACCTTTGACTGCCTTGGTCCTACCTTCTCGGTGAAAGGGTTCACTCCTAAGGTACAGTGCCCTTGATGCCCAGAAGCTTACTATTGAGACACAACAAGATTTCTATCTTAGGGGTTTGTTTTAGGTACTGGTAGGACATAAAATTTGATGTAGCCATTTGGTGGCAATGATGGGATCATAATTACACAGTGTTGGAAATGACAGCAAGAAATACTGATAAGGGAATATATCGAAAAGCAGAATTTCTCCAGGGGAAGGTTCCTGGAGGCTTGGCTGGTAAGAGACTTCTCTAGATGGCAGTTCATCCTACTAAATGAGGTACATCCGGAAGGACAGAGAATGGGTTGCCTCCCTGTGCCGGCAAGGCCAGGGCCGTTGGCTAAGGCATCAGCAGACAGATGTGCCAGCAAGAGACAATGAGAGCTGTGCTCTCAGGAAGGGATGGAAAAGTCCATGGGTTACAGTAAATAGAGAAGGTGCCTTAGAGAATTCAGGAAGGCAGACAATGGGAAATGCTATCTATATAGAAAATCCTAACAACAATTTTGAAATCATCCATTGCAAAATAACAATAAAACCGTTGCCAATAATGTCAATCATTCTTGTGTCAGGATTGTGTCAAGCCTTCTGTACACGATTCCCTTTACTTCTCACAACAGTCCTGCAAAGTAAATAGTATATTTTTTAAGTTTATTTATTTTGAGAGAGAGAGAGAGAGAGAGAGAGAGCATGTACACTCATATGACGGGGGAAGTGCAGAGAGAAAGGACAGAGAGAGAGGATTCCAAGCAGGCTCCACACTGTTGGCACAGAGCCAGATGGAAGGCTCGAAATCATGACCTGAGCTCAGATCAAGAGTCAGATCAGCTTAAGGACTAAGCTACCCAGGTGCCCTAGTAAATGGTATTTTGATTGTGTATATACAGAAGCTGAGGTTCCGAGAGGGTAAGTAATTTACTCAAGGCCACATAGCTTGAATTACGCCTTTATTTCTACAGCTTCAAAGCTGGTATAGTTTGCCTCTGTACTAAGCTATCCAGTCATTTAAAAACTATTGACATTTTTTTCTCCTAATGACATAAATGAATTCCTACTAGTATAACACATACTCTTCTCAAGACATGAATAAAAGCTTACCTGTTGGTACATTTATTTTAATAAATTCAAGAGGATTTTACTACTGTACATAAAAGCATTTAAACTTTTGGAAATTACACCTCTGACTTCAGCCAAAGGCACCCACTCCAATAATAATAACTAATATTTATTGAGTGCTGCTGTAAGTGTTAGTCACATTCTAAGCTTTTCCAGGAACTAACTCATTGAATCCTCATGACGGCCCTGGAAGGTAATCCTACTATTCTTTCTAGTTTTACAAATGGGGAAATTGAGGCACAGTTAAGTTAAAAACTTGTACTTAATAAGGAAGGTAACTGTTAGACAAAATACTGCTATCAACAGAATCTCCCCCAAGTGCTCTGTTGCCCGTGGGGATTTTCAGAGCTTTATTGTGATGTCCTGCATATACTGGCTCTTAAAGATGTGTGCAGCTCCCCCTGGCCCCTGCCCCTTTGCTTTGGTTTAAGAACATCTGAGAGAAACAACATAGGTTCCAAAGAATAACCTCACATACCAGGGGCTTCTCTGGGCTCAGGCTGCAGCTGCTACAGCTTCTCTGAGACTAGCCTGCTTGCCCTGAAGGAAAGCAGATGATAAGGGAGAACGTGAGCAAAAGTTGAGCACAAATGGGGGCGCCTGGGTGGCTCAATCGGTTAAGCGTCCAACTCTTGATTTCGGCTCAGGTCATGATCTCACGGTTCCTGAGTTTGAGCCCCACATTGGACTTCACAGTGTGGAGCCTGCCTGGGATTCTCTCTCTCCCTCTCTCTCTCTCTCTTTCTGCCTCCTCCTCCTCCTTGCACTCTCTCTTTCTCTCTCTCTCTCTCAAAAATAAATAAATAAACATTAAAAAAAGCTGGCCACAAATGGATGAACACAAAATTGTTTAGAGTTCTCTAAGCAGAAGCACGAGGTGGGACTCATTAGCCATATTTAAACTACACTGGACAGGCCCTTCAAAAGAGAGATCTATCCAGCTTTGGGCAGTTGACAAAGTTCTTTCGCGTCCGTCTTCCTGGTTAATTCCCAACATGACTTAGGTAGGGGACAAGCTTGGTTGGGGACCTCTGTGAGAGCCCAGGAATGCGAGCCAGGGTGGGGAGACTCAAAGAGTGGCCAGGGTGTGCAGGAGGCACACGGCAGTGCTCAGACCCAAACTGATGTCTTCGCACCCCAAATTCAGATCCCACTTGCTGAGCAGATTGCTTCCCTTTCTCCCAAACAGGAAATGAATGCACTTATCTTACTCGACCTCGGGGCGGCATTCTGCACAGCAGTCCCCTTTAACTTGTTCATTGCACTTGAATACTTGATTTTCTTTGCAATAACATCAAATTCTACGGGTGTTCCTTCTACATCTCTATCAGCCTTTGCTGGCTTCTCCTCTCTTGCTCGATGTTCTCAGAGTTCAGGCCCACACCCTCCTCTCTTCTTGATGTATACTTCCAGTACCATAAGCCGTGATGCCCCCTTTTCCCCATCCCACCCTCTCTTCTCTGGCTGCCTCCGTATAATCCAGCTGCCTGCTTGGCATCACCACTGGCCACCTCACAGACATCTTCAATTCACCACATTGCAAGCTCATCTTATCCTCTTGGTCCCAAAGCCGGTCCTCCAGCCAGATGCTCCAGTCCACACTGGGAACCATCTATGACATCTACTCAGGCACCACATTTACAGATGTATTCTGCATGTTCTACAGCCCGCATCTCTTTCCAGTGTGTCCCCTTTCCTCAATCCCCCTTCCACCGCCACTCACAGAAACACCACCCTCTCTGACCTGGACCAACTTGGCTCTCTCGTCCACTCTTGCCTCTTCCAATCACTCAACCTTGCAGCAGCCACAGTTTCCTTTTAAAAATGCCGATCTGATTACATTCCCTTGGTTAACACATGTCAGTGGTTTCCCACTATTTTCAGGGTAAAATTTAAAAATCCTTAACTGGGCCTGGGAAGCTGTCTAGATGAGTGTGCCTTGGCCTACCTGCCTGGCATCTCTGCGTGCCCCTCCCACCCAAGTCCTTCAGCTGGAATCCCCAGCAGGCCTCCCAGCCAGGCTGGGCTGCTGTCTCCACCCCACACCTCTCTGGTTGATTACTTAGCCGCCCTTCCTCTCCACCACAGCAGTCTGGCAATGATAATGAGTGGTTATTTAGGTGACTATCTGCCCCGTGCCTGTTTCCCTCAGAGATCTGGTGAGCACCAGGGCAGACTGTATTCCTGGGGTCCAGCATAGCAGAGGTGTGAATTCATGAAATTTGTTGAATGACTGCCCGTCGGAATAGGAAACATGTTTTAATTCTACCATACCCAGTTGAGCCTAACGTCTTCAAAAGCCCAGCCACTGATATTAAAAAAGTTAGAGGCTTATAGGGAATTCACCTGTCAAGACTGTTAGGCTCTCATTTTTTAGATCAGCACTCCACTCTTACTGGCCAATAAGATACTTAGTGGTATTTCTTAAAAGATTTTTTTTCAGGCAATAGAACCAAAGCAGTATAACATCTTTCAGCTAGGACTGGTTGTTTCTATAACTGGCTGATGTTATGATGGTCTTGAAGGGCACTAAATAAGACGTAGGTGACTTGAAAGACTTAACGCAATTCTCTGAAGAATGAAACTTCCACCATTGAGCAATTTGGTGCCCGTGGGGTCAATCTGATTATTCTTGTGACTTAAAGATATTCTTCTCCAAACGAAGGCATAGAATGCTCTCAGTGGGTTGGAAAAAAAAAATGATAAATCACTAAAACCATTCCAAAACTCTTGGGCACAGTTAAGTATCACCACAAATCTGGCCAAGGTTAGTCTGAAAAGATGACCATAGTAAGTGCTGTAGCACTTTAAGGTCATGATTCTTGGCCCCTAACTCTGTGATGGAGAATAAAACAAGAGGGATTTTGTGTAGGCCAAGTGATAGAAAGAAATTTTTATTGAACTAAATAAAAATAAAGGAGGTCTTCTATGTACTTTTCTCACTAGTGATGGATTCATTCACCTTAGCTAGGTTCAGTCAATTTCCTGGAAATTAGTTATACATTGTGCTTTATCACTGGTCCAAAGCTGAAAGTCTTATACCCAACCGATCGTTGGTCCAAAGTCACGTCCTTTTCATGAGGCTGATAAATGACTACATTCAGTGTACAAAGTCCTTCTAAGAATATGCAGATACTGATATAGAACCTATTCAAATCCACATGGTTACCCATAAATAGCAAAGGACACACAGGGCTTCCTTGGAAACTAAAGCTCTGGTAGGGGGTGACATCTGAGATCCCCGGGGAATATAAAGGGTACAACCTACACAGTCCTGCGTCACCAGAAGGTCATCTGATGGCCCTTTATTTGAGAATCGAATTGCATTTCCAGGATGCCAACAGAAGCCCGCCTGACCCACAATGAAGCTAAATCTGCAAGTCTAACTGTGGGCTTTCACTGCCTCTACATAGTCCAAGCTCCTACTCAAGGCACCAGAAACACAAGTTGTCACCACGGGCCAGGGCGGCAGACCTATTACTTAGGAGTTCAGAATTTACAGCCACCTCAGTAGTTAGTATTTCTTTTCTTTGTGTTGAGGAATAGGTGCAAGATGAAGGATCAAAAGATAAAGCTGGTGTAATCTCTTAATGCCCTGTGGTCACAAGTGTTCTTGCTTCTGAGGAGAAGCCAGGGCTCATGTGCGTTGGTGCGCAAAGCAAAGTGTTCTTGGGCACACTGTTGCCTTTGGTGCAAGCGGGGACTCGGAGCGTGTGTTCTGTGGGTACATGTGCCCCACTGAGTCTGAACTCTGACCTGCCTCCAATATAGAGGCTCCAGAAAGTGCCACACAAGAAGAGACACGAGGAGGCCTTGGCCATAGCTCTGACGGGGCACACCAGAGCCAGAACCCATTTTAAAGAAGAGCACCTGCTGGCTGGGTACAGCTTGTTTGCCTTTGCTCAAAAGTCCTTAGGTTCTCAGAGTAAAAGGCCACAGGACCATGGGCCAGAAAAATATGCCTGGCTAATCAGTGGAGAGGCAGAATGGATGCAGTGACAGCTCTTTGGCTCTGGAGTCCGATCCCCTGGGATTGAAACCTAGTTTTCCTCCCAAGCTGTGTGACCCTGTAGCAAGTTATTAACCTCTCTGAAAAAAAAATATTTTTTAAGTTTATTTGCTTATTTTGAGAGAGACAGAGATAGCATGAATGGGGGAGGGGGAGGGGCACAAAGAGAGAGAGAGAGAGAGAGAGAGAGAGAGAGAGAAACCCACGCAGGCTCCGTGCTGTCTGCTTAGAGCCCAATGTGGGGCTCTAACTCACAGAATGTGAGATCATGGCCTGAGCTGAAATTGAGAGTCGGATGCTCAACCAACTGAACCATGCAGGTGCCCCATAACCTCTCTGAAATTCAGCTGCATTATCTTCAGACTGGGGGTTATTGTGAGGATTAAATGAGACAATTCATGTAAAGTGCAGAACAGAGTACCTGTCATATGGTAAATGCTTTGGAAAGCGTTAGAAATCATTATTTTAGCAACTTGATGGAAAAAAACGTTTAAAGCTCAAATAAATCATATCAGGTAAGAAGGGAAGAAAATACAGATAAAAACAAAACAAAATAACACAACGCATCCTCTGAAAAGACTTTGCATTAATTGAGGATCCAGGCTCAAGGGTCAAAAGTTGTTATGTTAAAATTTAAAAAAAAAAGGAAGAAAGTGCACATAAGTGTGTGTGTATGCACAGGCACATGGGCATTCTTGAATATTTTAAATGTTTTATGGGAGGACAGTGGAGATTTTCTAGGGTTTACATGGTGTCATTCACTTGAAATTAAGTGTAACAAGTCATTAGGCAAGGAGCCCACTAACTAAGGCATATGGTCAAGGTTTCCAGGGTGTAAACGCCTCAGTGAGGTGGTGCCCTTCAGAAATGCCCTTGGAAGGAATAAACCATAAGGAAGGGAGCAGGAGAGGCGGGACGTGGGGGCAGTGCCCGACAGGGTACTGTTTAGGTGAGGGGAGAGGTTTGGCCAGAGTCTACACGAGTAAACATGGGCTCCAGCCCGCAGAGGCATTTGGTTCTCAGAACTGGCAGACTGGTGGATATGGCACAGCTCTGGATTGGGGGCTAGAATGAGAGGTCCCGACTGACCTGGCTGGGCTGAAGGTGACACCAGGTCTTAGCTGCAAGGGATTTCAATTCGTGCCCAGGAGAGTAACCAGAGGGGGTACAGGCACCTGCACAGCTATACTCCGCGCTTCGCTTCTGAGAGCTGCTTAATTAACACCCACACCTCCCTTTCCCCTGCCTCTGCCTGCTCCTTCCAAGGTCTCCTTTCCATGGCACCGCAGGGTCTCCGTCTACTACAGTGTCGTTTTTAGAATAGAAGGTGGTGAACTTCAAACTTCTCTTGCACGGAGCATTCTTCACACTGACAAGAAGACAGACTTATAAACTGAAATTGGAACGTGCTTCACTTGCCCACTGATGCTTGCAGAAGCCTGCAAGGTCCTACTGTGAGGGTCTCAGTTCAAGGCTTCAATGACTTATTTCGGGGCTTGTGTGGACACTGAGATCAGATCTCAATGGGTGTGAACACTGTGCACTTAGCGGCTCTGTGATATTGGGCCAATTATTTCAATCTCTTCCTGAACTTCAATTTCTTCTTGGTTAAATGGGGATTGTATGCATTCGGCACGAGAAGCAATGGATATACGCAAAGAGATAATGATAGTAGATGAGATCCTGGATATAAGCAAATAACCTCACCCAGGAGCTGGCGCACAGAAGTCGCTTCATAATTGCAACTGTTGGGTATTATTGTGGCCGGTCTGTGTATGAACATTCCAGGGATATATGAGGTTGATAGGATTTTACTGCAAACTGAAACGGAGGCCCTCACCGATTTAAACCAGGGAGGCTGGACCTGGATGTGCCAATTAAAAAGCAATCTGCTCCTGGTGCCTGCAATCCACCAGCCTCGAACTGCCGTGGCCACCTGACAGAGCGAGTGAATTACTGTAAACCGTTAATGAGGAGCAAGACGGCGTTTGGGAAAACTGTAAAATTGCTGCCCCATTATCGTGCAGTCGGTCAACCTTTCATCTGCCACCAGACTTTTCCAACAGCTATGCTCTCAGTTTCCTAACTATCTAGAGGCTTTGATGTAGCCCATAAAGGAAGGAGGCTTAACAAACTTCTGTAAGACCACAAGGGTGAGAGCCTCACCCAGGACAAGGCATGCAGGAAGGTGTGGCTGCTGGTATGGTTTCCCACACAGATGACAGCAATGCCTGCTGGTGAAGGCAAGTGTGGCCAGCAAGCTGGAGGACGGGTCCTGGATACTAAAGGTGTGCAAAAGGACTTGTGAAGTGCTTTCCACAGTGTCCAGAGGGGTGACGAAAGGGTATCTACAGGAGGACCCTGCGTTTCCATACCTGACATTTCACTTGCCTGCCTGGTCACTGCGGTCTACTTAACACCTATATTGTACCTCTCCATATTGACTCATTTATTCCTATATTAGTTCATTCATTCCATGAATACTCACGAGGCATCTACCATGTGCAAGGCCCTGTTCTAGGCGCTAGAGATACATGATGGAGAGATGCATCGGGGACGAAAGAGACAAAATCCCCTGTCCTCGGGAGCTCAGATTCCAGCGTAAGATGTGCAAAGGTACATAGAGAGTATGTGTGAAGGTGGTAAGAGCTATGCAAAAATAATAAAGCCGGGAAGGGCAACAGGACATGCTAGAGGGAGGGGGTGCAAATTTAAGTAAGGTGGTCAAGGAGGCTGCACTGAGGAGGTGATATCTAAGTAAGACTTGAAGAGGCTGAGGTCTTTAGCTGCTTTCCTGAAGTGACCACACCAAGGTCACTTCTCATCAAGGTCACGCCCTGGCCCCCTGCCAGGCAAGGGAAGTCCTTGACTGGTAACAGCATTCAGGCCTCATCCTCCTTTGCAAGTTAAGGTGTGTGCTCCCAGCGGGCCACGGCCCCACACAAGGATGGGACACTCAGGAAGCGATCTGACCAAGAGGCGTGGGCTTCCACGGTGGCCCAGGCAGGTGCTCACCTCCTCCAGCCGCCGCCGCTGCTCCTTCTGCTCCTCTATGCGCTTCTGGCGCTCGGCCAGCAGCTGCCTCTTGTGTTCCTCGTTCTCCCGCTGCTGCTGTTCCAGCTGCTGCCGCCGCAGGGCCTCCGAACGCTCCTTGTTGGCCAGCTGGAGCCTCAGGAAGTCCCGCCGCAGTGTGGACTCCCCTGGCAGGTTCAGAATGGAGCTGTGGGCAGGAGGGAGAGATCAGGATCCTGCGTGCGGCAAGGGTCATTATTACCCGGGTCCTGGGGAGGACAGCGGGCAAACAACTCCCCTGTATGCGGGGAAGGGAGCCGCATGTGCCAGTGGGGGCTCTTAGACCCTGTGTTAATTACAGTACTCATCCCCAGGGAAACTGAGTCAAGGCTCAGCCTCCTCTTCAGTGTGACTACTGCATACGCGTTCTGTCTCCATCCCTGGATGGAGATGTCATCACCTCTCTCCAGCACTGTCCACGCTGCTCCCTCACCCTTGTGACATGCAAAGATCTGCTTCTAAAGGTTTTAATGAGTGTGCAAGCCTTAGGCCCTGGATCGGCTGGTTTTCATGTTTAAGAAAGGCACAAAAAAGTCCAGCAAATGAAATGAACAACCGGGAGCTGCAGGGAACCTATTCTACTAAGATGAGTACATCACCCCCCCCCCCACCTCCTCTGTGACTCCCTGCACCAAACCCCAGGAGGCAAAGGACAGGCTGCTCATGTGAAGACATGATGAGCCAGGGAGGGAGAACATTTGAGTCAAGGTCAACACAGAGTAGAATAGGAACCCAAGCCTGCCAAAGTCAGAGAGTTCAGGGCTTGTCTCGCTGCACCAGGATTAAAGAGAAGTGACATGGTTTGTTCTGGAGCAGATGGTGTAGACTTCAACCCAGCTCACTGATTCCTAGATTCTGTTTAAGCACCATGGGCTTCAGTTTCCTCATCTGTAAAACGGTGGTTGTGCATCATGTGTATGTGTGTGTGGGGGTGTGTGTGCGCGCGCGCACATGTAAGAAAGAAAGTAGAAAGAAAAAGAGGATAGAAAACACCATAAAGCAACTCTCCCCACAGCCCTGGTCTAGGGCTGTCCTATTCACATCTAACTGCATTGAACAACTCAAAGTTAGACTCTTTGGTTGCACACAGCAGCCTAACAGGGAGGTGGGGAAGGCTCTTATTTGTTCATGCAAATCTTTTCATCTTTCTGGCAACTTCCACTTGCGATCAATCCATTAAATAACTATTGACCCTTTCTAGGTAGCAGGCACCGTGATAGGTTCCAGTGGATACAGCAGTTACTCAATGAATGTTCTCTCTAGTTATCTTGTTGTGGGGAAGAGAGACAGACAAATAATTAGATAAGATACAAATAACAATTTCACGTAGGAGCAGGGCTCTATATAAGACAAAAGATGTAATGGCTTAAGAGTGGTTTGGGGCGCCTGGGTGGCGCAGTCGGTTAAGCGTCCGACTTCAGCCAGGTCACGATCTCACGGTCCGTGAGTTCGAGCCCCGCGTCACGCTCTGGGCTGATGGCTCGGAGCCTGGAGCCTGTTTCCGATTCTGTGTCTCCCTCTCTCTCTGCCCCTCCCCCGTTCATGCTCTGTCTCTCTCTGTCCCAAAAATAAGTAAACGTTGAAAAAAAAAATTAAAAAAAAAAAAAAAGAGTGGCAATGGCAGGAAGATGGGGCGAGAATTAAGCGTTCTGCTCAAGACGGGGGTGATCAGGGAAGAACTTTCTGAGAAGGTGCCAGATGAGCCAACACTCAAATGATGACGGGTTGGTGCCACAAAGAGGTAGGGGAAGAACCTTTCAGGCAGAAAGAAAAGCAAATGTAGAAGCCTGTGGCGGGGACAGGTGCGGCATATTTGAGGAACCAAACTCCATGGGACTTCCCAGAGCACAGTGAAGGAGAAAGGTGGTCCAAGAGGAGGCCAGAGAGACTGGGCAGACCCGGGAAGGCACATGGCATGGAAGCCAGCAATGGAAAGGTTATAGTCAGGGTAGTGACGTGATGGGATTTGTTGGCTGCTGAATGGACTTCTGTCTGCAGGGCGTGGGAGGTGAGGGCAAGCAGGGCCACCAGCTGGGCTGGCACTGAAGTGGCTCTGTGGGGGTGGGGCGGTGAGGATGGAGGCAGAGAAGCACTTGCTGGGAGAGCTGATGAAGCCTGTTGATGGATCTGGTGTGTGGAGTGAGCAATGCTTGCAGGTTTTGTCTGGCACCTGGACAGTGGTGGTGACGCAAATGGGAGCAGATTTGGTGGCAGTTGACGAGGGGATTATTCTGTTTTGGAGAGCGGTTAGCATGCCGCGTGACTGCCATCAATGCCAAAAAATGACATGAAAAGGCTTTGTTCATGATGTCCCACAGACGGTGCTTGGATTCTACTAACAAAACTCCTCTAAAACTTACAGCTTTTGTGTAGGACTCTGAACCAAACCCCAAGCAAGCGAGCTTATCCACACAGGCCACAAGCTCCATGCAAAAAGGCAGGACTTGGGGAGCCCGGCCTCACCATGCACACGAGGATGCACTGGTGTTGAGTCAATTGATGTTGAATCAATTAACTGATGTTGAATTAATGTCAGGCGATTTGAGCTGTAGTAGCAGCTCAGTCATAAACTTGGTGTGTGACCTGCTTGCCATCTTTGAGCTCTCACCTCATTTTTAAAATGAGATAACCACTGTCCCTTTCGAGTTTTCAGGATTTCACAAAGATTAATTACATGTGCCCATAAAACAGGACTTGGAACATAATCTTCAGTGTGGTATAATGACACGTTACAATTATAGAAGCGTTAAGGCATGGGTAGGTCAGCCCGCTAAGTGACTCAGTTTAGCAAGTACTAGTTAAAATGTGGCTTCTCGGTTCTCTAGAGAGTGATCAGAAGGGCTGACGTGACATCTGGGTGAGCTTTGGAAAAATAAAAAATAGTGCACAACCTCTCTGAATGCAGGGCATTTGGTCCTTTGCCTTTGATCGTCACTACTTGACAGACATTATCTCTATGTAGCTAAACTGGGGGTAGCTCATGTAACGTATCAGATGGAAGGAAAAACTTTCCTTCAGTCTCTGACCTTGAAAATTCCTGTAGCAGGTGAAGAGAAAAACTGGATGGCCCAGTAAGTCCCTCTTTCTTCCTGTAGTTCAGCAATAATTCAGCTTGGGAGATCTGAGTTAACTCAAAAAAAGAAGCCACTGGTTCATTCTAACAGCAGTGGCTGAGCTGGCCTCTTTCTTTCCTGGTCAGGTAGCTCTGCCCCAGCAGTATGGCAATTATGCCTCCCGGATCATTGGAGTCCTCTCCTTGGATGGCTAGAGGATGGAGACCCATATACCCCACTGAGCTTTCTTCTTTTGCATTTTCCCCGATAAATCTCACTTCCCACCACCATGGTGTGTGTGCCTGTCCCCCTCAACTCACCAAACTGCTGCCAGCTGAACTGTCTCACAGAACAGAAATCCCGGCAATGTGAGTACACTAACCTTAATCATTCATAAACACACTGGAAGAAAGTCGGAATCAGTGTCAAGTGAAATTCAAAATGCAGGGATGGTAATGATAAAAGCAGCATTGGTTCTGGGATCCAACATGTGACAACTGAGGTGGGCATGAATGTTTCTATGTAGGGTTCCCCTCTCGAGCATGATTCGATTTCCTGGAAATTATTTCCTCTCAGATTAGACTGTGGTGAAAATACCAAGACATGTGACAAGGACAGTGGCTGCCCAAATGGGCTTCTTAAAGAAAGGTATGATGTAACGAAGTGAATAATTCAAGTCCCAAAATACCACTGAGGTCTCCTGAAAGTCACAGTTTTAGGTACTTTGAGTCTTGTATTACCCAGATAATTGCCTCTACCCATTCTACACGTTACATACGTGAGGAAACAAGGTCTTAGAATAGAGACCATAAATCTTAGGGGACAAGATAAAGAATACGCTGATTTCCACATTTTTGTAAGAGTCTGCCCGGGGAAATTTTCCCAAATTAATGAGTATGTTCATGGGCAATAAATTAAATGAGACCACCTTGCTGGATTCTTAAAAATGAACCTATAAATCAAAAGGAAGCATGTTTCACACAAGCACAACTCAGAATGTGAAAGTAACACTTAGCTTTTGCTCTCCTACCTGGGCTCTCCTGAGTCATTCTCCTCCTCTTCTTCCTCACTTCCGCTGTACTCATACTCTGTCTCATCTAAAGAGAGACTCACAGAATGTTAGTGCACAAAAAAGATGCTGCGGCTTGGTCAATCTCCCCCCCCCCCCCCCCGATCCTTGTTTTATATATAAGTAATCTGAGGCCCAAAGAGCTGTCATTAATGCTGACCTGGGACAGGCTCCAGGCCTCCTGACTTGTGATTTAATAGTTCCCATCAGCTGGATTCAAGTGCATGGAATTAACATTCAAAACTGTCCCAGCTGACTCTAGATACCTGTCCCTAATGGCTAGTGTTCACAGGAAAGTCAAGACAAGGAACTGCAAAATAACTTTTCAGTTTGTGTTAATTCCCCATTATGGAACCACCTAAACCAACTTTTTTTGGCCCAGTATTAACTTATTAATCATTTTTTTAAGTAGGAGTTTTATTATGACTTACATGGACCCACAAACTGTCTTTAGATATGTTGATAAACACCAGAAAGAAACTTGACAATGTGTGCTATTAAAAATATAGAGTTGGGGTGCCTGGATGACTCAGTCAGTTGAGCATCTGACTCTTGATTTCAGCTCTGGTCATGATCCCAGGGTTGTGGGACCAAGGCCCTTTCTCCCTCTGTCCCTCTCCTGCTCACACACACGTGTGTGCGCGTGCTCTCTCTCTCTCTCTCTCTCTCTCAAAAAAAAAAAAAAAAGACATAAATGGACCATTGGGGACATTCATTCAATTGCCCATTGGGGACATCCATTTAATTCAGTAATATGTTAAGCAAGTTAATATGCAATAATAAATACGATTGAGTCTGCTTTGGAGGAGATCAGAATCTAATGGGCAAGATGGACAAGTAGGTAATCAGATCCTCCATGATTATGAAGAAATTAATCTTTATTGGGTATCTCCCATGCCAGTCACCCTGCTAGATACTTTACCTATGTTCTTTCATTTATTTTACATAACAATACTTTAACACATTTTCAAGTGAAGACACTATCACAAGAGGTTAAGTGACCGAACCAATGACTTATTAATAAAAGGTCAGTCAATCTGGGCTTTGAATTTAGAATTCAATCCAGAACTTTTCCAACTTTGAAACTAGTATTCTTTCCAACATATTATATGCTAAAGAGAAGTGCATAAAAAGATCAATGAGATATCAGAGAAAGAAGCAAAGCCCATCGGTCATAATGAGGGAGAGGGGGGCAGCAAAGCCATTGAGGAGGAAATGAGCCGCACGTTGTAATTGTTGGTGGCCCCCTTCCAGGCAGACGGCAGCTGAAAGTGGTGGGAAAAGGACATTCCAAGCAACATAACCACGTGGGTAAGGGTGACAGTATTAAAGGGTATGACATGTTCACAATGAGTTGTTGGTGGCTAGATGTTGGGTGTGAGAAAAGCAGACAGAATGAGTAAGGCCAGCAAGTCTGATATGACTTTCTGAACCTTATATAAAAGTGCTTGCTGAAGACTTTTCTGCGGGGTTTGGGGTATCTTGCAAGAGCTTTTACTTTTAAGCAAGGCAGGGTGTCACATTACTGTTATCCTTTCATAGCTGTGGGTTAGTAATTATAACTTTGAAGGCATTTGTGTACCCCTAAAAAGGAACTAAAACTGCAATTTGGTTGGGCTACCACCAGGAGGCAGCACACATGAAAAGAACTAAACCCTTTGCCTTCCATACTCTTCAGCCATTAAAGGGCTAATGAAAAGGAGCCAAAAGCATGATGATGTCAAGTGCATTTTTTTAAAATCACAAGTTAGTTTCAAGTATTTAGATATGTATGAAGTTTTCAGGCTACTTATTTTTGAGTATTATGTCACCAAAATGTAAAGGACTTCCATAAAGTGTTTCAATATTCCACACTGAAAGTGTACTTTTGCAAATTTACCTGAAATAAATCAATGGAAGAAGAGTAGGAAGTAAACTGCAGAAATTTTATCTAGAGAAGGAAATTCTAGCAAGGAAAAGAAACACACAATTAATGCAGTTATTTCTACTCTCGATGGGAAAACCTGCATTTGTCAGGCCCTTCAACTGTAATACTTCACCAAAATCTGGTCTTATTGTTTTTATATTACTGGCATAAATTAGCATATGTCAACATATCTTAAGGAAAAAATAATATTGGCTTAAAAAATCATAAATCAATTCTCATAAAATTGTTTGATTGTACCAAAAGCTGGTCTTAGAACCACTAAGAGAGTATGAAAGTATTACAGGAAGCAAATGAAGTAATTTGATGAAACTGAGCAAATGGAATGAAACCTCATTTGATCAATACTCCTTCTGGGGAGCAGAAAAAATGAAGGCTTCTGATGGCTTTGAGCCTAAACAGAATTAGGTTTCTTAAATTACCATGTAACTGTGGAGCATACCTCCTACCAGGAATCTTACTCTTCTACTCTGCAGAGAAGGAACACATTAAAAATAGTCTTATTTGGGGGCACCTGGCTGGCTCAGTTGGTTAAGTGTCCAACTCCTGATTTTGGCTCAGGTCATGATCCCAGGATTGTGGGATCAAGCCCCTCATCAGGCTCTATGCTGAGCAAGGAACCTGCATGAGATTGTCTCTCTCTCCCTCTGTCCCACTGTCCCTCTCCTCCTTTTCTTAAAATAAAAAAAATAGTCTTATTTTCATAGAATGGGGTGTTTCGAGTCACATTTTAGAGTTTGTGCCCTCCAAATGTGAAAGCAACCCAAGGCACAAGCTTTACCCATTCTACTCACAGGTCAAAGGCAAAGAGGTCATGAGTTCTCAGGAAGTGATTCTGAATAGTACTGAAAAATTGTAGGTCAAAAAAGAAACTGTCTATATGAGAATAGCTAATATTTATTAAGTATGACTATATGCTAGACATTGTATTAAATATTTCAATGCATTATCTCACTTAACCTTTGTAACAATGCCAGGCAATACTAATTACTATTATATCCCCTCTCCTATTTTAAAGATGAGAAAACTGGGATGAAGTTCACATAACTCTTCAGGGGGTCAGAATTTGTTGGAGAGCTAGAATTTGAACTAGTCTGAGTCTGGAAAAGACATGCCCATAGAAAAATAAATTTCCCTCTTAGAGAAATTGGCCTTTAATGGTTGCATGTCTGACACACCTCTCTAAAATGTCCCCATTACAATTTTAACTTCCTGGAATGGAAGGCCACTATTAATAAACAGCAGTTGAAAAATCAGTCCTGGAGCTTTTTGACCTTGACTTACCTATTTCTCTCATGCCTGGTTCCTCCAGCTTGGGCTGCCCTCCCAGCCCCTTGGGTTCTGACAAACACCCCATCCCCTTCCACCCACTCACAACTGGAGATATGGGCCTCCTTTTTTATTGTTTTGTTTTGCTCGGAATTTTTATTTATTTATTTTTCAGTGCTATAATAATTTTGTATTCAATCAAAATAGGCAATGAAGCTTTATTTCCTATTCAGCACTTCAAGTGAAAATAGTTTGATCCTCAAACATTCAGCAATGTATCTTTGTTTTAAATTGAAGGATAGTTGACATACAATATTTCATTAGTTTCAGGTGATGGGCCTCCTTTTTGGCTTCACCTCATAACCTCCTACTCTCGAGTCTAACCTGATCGCACATTTCCCTGACTCCCTGAGGCCAGCAGCCAAGAAGGAAGGCTTCCCTTGAGTCTTCACTGAGGATTTCCCCTCCTGCCTCAGCCCCCTGCTGCTCCTACCTCTACGGTCTTGACTCCTGCAATGCTTACCACCCACCCCACACACCTGCTTGCACCTCGCCACATTACAGATGGTAACTGCAGAGGCAAAGAAGGGAAATTCAAATAAAAGGAGAGCACACTCTGTCCTGTGGGGCTCACCACCCTCCAATGCTCCACCTGGCTTGGAAGAACAGAGGAGAATGGTGTTGAGGACGGAAAAGAGGAAAATCATGTCGCCAGTTGTGTCCCACCGTCGGTGCCTGGTCTTCCCCTTTACTCTCCATGGCTGCACGCTCAGGGCTCACCTTACCAGCCCTATACTGCCTCCTCACCATCAGCCTCCCCTTTCCTCCACTGACCCTCCTGCCTCCACTCGGGGAGGACTCACTCTGTCTGTCCTCTGGATCTTTCCCTTTCCTCCCCATACTTCAACCTTCCCCAATTCCCCATCCAACCAGGCACAAAGCTTGCCCCAGACCACGTGAATTTTCTGCTTAGTCAGGATGCTAGTTAAGGAAGTCCGGGTCTCTATTTGAACAACCAGGATACGGCCCCAGGACCCCAAGTTTGAACTCATGTTCTTTCCATCGATGCCATGAAAAGATAGTGTGGTAGAACAGCCAGAGCCATAAGAGATAAGAGTTTTTCAATCTATAAAATAAAGAAGTACATTAAATGATCCTCCAGCTCAAAATTCAATGTTCCAAATAGCAAGTCTGGCATCTCTGTGACTACAAGAAAATTCATTCTGACTTCTGAGCTAAATTCTAAATGAGCCTCAGAGCACAAAAACTTAAATGCTGAAGAGTGCCAGTATACAAAAATGTCAACCAAATGATTTTTTTTTTAGGTTGTCTTCTGTAGATTTTTAGCCTTCAAAACATGAATATTCATTTGAACTAAGAAAATCACTTGTCATATTAAACCACTTCATAGTATTACTCAACATGTCTCTTTGTTAGTGCCTGGAAGAGGTAATATTCCTTACAGTTCTATCCTTTCATGAAGATTCCATTTCACAGGCTCAATCCATTGATGCCTACAGGCTATGAGCTCAGAGGCAGGCCTTCACACTAAAGAATAATGCAGGTCCATCTGAAACCCCCATGGTCACCTCCAAATATATCAAGAGCCCATGACTCGCTCCGTCTTTTGTTTCCTTTGCTGAAATACAAATGTGCTTCTAACCTTTTTCTCCTCGCTTTTTCTTTGTTCTGTCAATATGGTCCTTGAGTTGAATGCGGACCTGTCGTTCATTAGGTTGGTCTCGTATAAATGGATGCTTCATCAATTGTTCTGTTGCTGGTCGCTGGCTGTGATTCTTTACCAAGCAGCTCTCAATAAATGACTGGAATTTTTTTGACCTGCCAAACAAAAGAGATGAACCCACAGATAAAAAGACCATCCAAAGAAAAAGCAAAATTCTATTTCTCCAAAATGCTAGAATAAAAAAAAAAGAAGAAAATAGGTTCAATTAGCCAACATAGGAATCAACCAATCACAAAGTAGGTCTAGACCTTTATTAGGCACATGGGGTTCAAAGACATCATCACCATCAACACACAGTTCAGGCAATGTATGGGAGTTACGTGCATAAAAGCATTTTTGCACAGTTTGTATCTAATATCACACAAGAGACCAAAAGGAATGAGAGAAGAGAAAGACCTTGGTGAAAAGTGTATCTGGAAGGTCTATTGTAGTGAGGGAACAAGAGCTGAGACTTAAAGAATGAATAGGAAACCGGGGCGCCTGGGTGGCTCATTCAGTTGAGCATCTGACTTTGGCTCAGGTTATGATCTCACAGTTCGTGGGTTCGAGTCCCATGTCGGGCTCTGCGCTGACAGCTCAGAGCCTGGAACATGCTTTAGATTCTGTGTCTCCCTCTCTCTCTGTCCCTCCCCCACTCAAGCTCTCTTTCTCTCTCTCTCTCAAAAATAAATAAACATTAAAAAAAAAGAATGAAGAGGAAGTCACTTTCAGGAGAGAGTTCAGGGAGGCAAGAAATAGTGAAAAACCAAGGACTGGGCTGAGCACACTATATGTCAGGGGAACTGAGATGAGTTGTCTAAATGATGCAGAAAATGCAAGCTGGGGGGAGGACATAAAATCAAGCTTGTATAGATAAAGAGGAGTACATTTGTAGAAATGAGAAAGATTCTTATGTGGTAAAGTGAGCTTGGTTAGGCAAATTTTTTAAATGGTAATTTCAAAATTACTTTTGAACTTTGCTCTCCAATTAATAAGAACAGGATCTATGTGTATGTTTGCTATCAACCCAAGGACTTGGAAACTTAGGAACTAAGTTCATATCCAGAAACGAATTTACCTCCCGCTAGACAGGCACTGTTTCCTCAAAGATAAACCCCGTGCCTCACACAGGGGAGGGGAGAACTGGTGAGGGATAATATACCAAGGAATAGGGCAGCAAGTCCACAATGTGGGAGAAATTAACAGTGGACTTCAGCTATGATTCATAAATTGGGCATGTATGTTCTTGCTGCATTCCAAGAAATTGTCCAGCCTCATAAATAATTACTTCACAACTATATAGCATGCCTTTCTGATGTGCTACATTGGCATCTTGGCACATGATGGGCAGAGACCTTAGTGGAACTCTGGTCACCCTCTTTGTGGTCCCCACCCTGCTCAGAGCAGGTGGGAATCCATTTTGTGCTCTCCGTCGCCCTCCTGTGGAGTGCTGTGGAATAACAGGAGCGGATCCCAGGAGCAAGCTTTCCTGTCTCCTAGCGGACCTTACACACAGAATTCAGGCTTGAAAGCTGTCTTCACCACACAGAACACAATGGTGAACATGTTATTCAAGATCCAAACACAAGAGGGCACTGGCATATGCACCACTCTGCATTTCTGCCTAGGTCAAAGCAGTTTCTCGTTCCATGTTTTTGAAGGACTGCATTATTAATATTTTTTTCTCCCTGCATTTCTAAGCTAAGTTCATGCTTTTACATTATTTTACATAGAAGCATATGTACCCTGCTATGCTTGGGGTCACCGCAGGATCAATCGGGATCGGCCACCCGGTGGCCTGTGGAAGATAGTGACAACAGCATGGATACTCTATGTACCTCCTTGTATGTCCTTCAGCCTGTAGCCCTGCTTCCTCCACACTGTTCTCCAAGACCACTGCTGTGCTGTTGGTATCCTGAGCACACTTACCTGCCCTCACATGTCTGATGAATGAATGAATGCAGGAATGGTTATCACATGTAAGTTCCGGACAAATGCTGTAAAATCGCTACCATCAAATCTGTGCATGTGAGGCACAGAGAGGGAGGTTTGGAGAGGAGATAGTATTGAATACGCTTTCTTTTTCAGGTCCATGAGACAAATCTGTAGAGGCACAATTGTGATATCATCTAAGGAGAGACTTTGCAAAAAACAAAACAAAACAAAACAAAACAAAACAAAACAAAACCATCATGGGATAATGGACTGTCCTAAGGAATAAATAGAAGACAATGAGGTTGACCTGCATAAAGAGATAGACAAATCCCACATGGCGCTTTTCTAGGTAGAAAATCAGTATTAAAAACATGAAAACAAAAACAAATTAAGACGGGGAGCTGTTAAATATTCATGATAAATGCAAATGAAAGCTGTTTTTTCTGCTTGCAACTAGAAGGAAGTGCTTTTTATAAAGTGCTCAGCTATTAATTAGAGGGTGATAAATAAAGAAATCACACCCAGTTTAAAAATGAGATGCAGACTCGATAAACTGTATGTTCCATTCCCCAGTACTGACACCCAAAAAATGTCGGTGGCATCTCTAGTGTAAGAGAGTGTTCAAAGAGTTCCGCGGAAGCAGCTGGGGTTCACAGGCCACTTTCCAGGATCTCTTCCGGTGGGAAGGAACCTTCAGGAGAATAACCTTGAGCCCAAAGATTGGGCCAAGATGTGTAGAACTGCAACCCTGGCAATGTATCTGACTTCTTCTTCAAATGGAACAGTTTGTAGAGAAAATAATGCTTACTTAAAATAAATCTTCAAAGGAAAGATTCATTGTCTCTTATTTAAGTTAGTGTGACCAAAGAATCAATATGCTTAATTACACATTTAATTAAAAGTAAAAACCCTTCCCTATGTTGAACACCACTTGACTGTTTGCTGAGCGGTCTAATGGGTTTAAAGTACATTTATATAACTTTATTGTTTGAATCTCTGCTGCCGGTAATTTAGTTCTGTCTATTAAAAAAAATGCCCGAGATTAGTAATACTAATTTCCCCAGGGGTGGCCTGGAGAGATAAATGTTAATGTTTGGTGCTTACAGTCTGAGGCCCTGGTTCTAATACCAGCATCACCAAACACTTTATCTTCCCAGATTTTTTCTGTTTATATATTCAATTGTGTTAGAGGAATTAAAAACGCCTGAAAGATTATTACATTAATCACTGTAACCAGTCAGGCTGAAGTTTCTGATAATTGCAGGACTCCCTAAATGCAATTTGAGCTTTAGAATTTGCATTTTCCCAGAACTACCCTTTCTCCCAAATTTGGGCTCCATCGCTTACTAACTGTGAGACTTTGGGCAGATTATTTAACGTCTCTGTGCCTCAGTTGCCCTGGTTGCAAACAGTGGGATCGTTAGAATTTATCTCAAATGACTGTTGTGATGATCTGATAAATTGCTTCACATAAAATACTTAGCACGGTGTCTGACATGTCATAAACGCCGTATGTATGTTTGCTGTTATTGTTACTACTATTACTTTCATTGTGTTTTCAACGTCCTGCCACCTCTGAACATCACCAGGCTTAACCAACAGCAGTATCTGCCCTCAGAGATGGGGGCAGAAACAGAAGTTGAACTGAATAGGTCAGTGTTCTTAAAGGGAATTAATTTCACATATATTTGGATTAGATATGCTCACAGAGTCAACGAGACCACTATCTCCAAGGAGACTGTGCAAAAAAGGTTAATTGTAAAAGCTGTGGAACAATTTTTGTTTTGATTTCAATGAAGCCTGAAGTCACATTGTCTACTAGCAAATTCAGTTAATTTGAAGTATTTTCTGATATTTGCTTTCTATTATGATTTTATTTAGAACACACACACACAAATAACTTTGTCAGTTCTTAAAGAACAAAAATGCCTGACAATCCACCAAGAATCAGAGCTGTTGTTTCATAAAATAACAGTAGTGACTATAAGGGGTTCAGGGCTGTGGCTCCAGCAATGAAAACTCTGGGACTCTGGATAAGCCAGTTAACATCACCAGGCCTCTAGTCTTCATCTGGGGCACAAATGGGCTGGACCAAGGAACCTCATGTCTCTCCCCAGTGATAAGCAGTTACGATTTTCCTAATGATCTCAATGAAACACTTCTTTGCCTATGTGCAATCTTTGCATTTGAAGAGCAAGGAAAAAGAAAAAGACCAGTTGTCTGTTACAGGAATGAAATCATCCCCATCTTTCTCCAGAAACTCCTGCAGGAACCTGCAGCACTGAGTAGGGCAGGGGAGCTGGCCTGAGCACGGTGGGAAGATAAGGGAGGAGGAAATGTGTTGAAGGAGATGGTTCACCCACGTGGGTAGAATCTGACCACGTACAGAGACAGGAGGAAATGGGAGTCCCAACTTATTACGCATTTGCTGGTGGTGACATGGAGACAGCGGCCGAGAGATGCCTGGTCTCCTCTAATTCAGCTGAGGTTATAATCCTCCCTGAGATCTAATTATCGAATGGCTGGACTGGAGCCCTGACTGCATGACCTCTTTGCCATGGAGGCCTCTCCTCATCTCGCTGACGTGGGAGGGAAGGGCCGGGTTCTAGCAAGTGGACTGCTCTCCTTTACCCCCACAATGGAAGGGGCAAAGAACCCTGCTACTGCCCTTCTTTCCCTAATATTAAGGCACAGGAAAAAACTGTTCAACTAAGAGACCAGTATCTCATTCTCTATTACTCTAAGCTTGAACTTCAGAGGCCAGATGGTGCAGGTGGGAAAATGGGGGTTACAAACTTAGAAAATTAGAAGACTGTACAGCCTTGCACAAGGCTCATAACCTACCCAAGCCGTAGTGTTACAGCAAGAGAAGGATGACTCAGAGCATCTGCCTGGCAGGGTTGTGGGTAAAATTAAATTTATATAGGTCTTAAATTTACACACACACACATACACACACACACACACACACACACACACACAAATTACTGAGTCTACAGCATGCATATATGCCTTATATGTCCTGTATGTTGTAGATTCAGCAAGTTAGGTGGAAATGACCCTCAACTGAATGCATATAATAAAGAGTTTATGGCCCATCTCTACCACAATGGCACCCCCACACCCACTTTGGTAGTATTTTGATATACACGCTGTGAACAGTGCACTTCATCTGATAATTCATTAGGCAGAGAATAAAAGAACATTTTGGAGTTTTATTTCTTTTGACGGGTGGGGAGAGGGATCCTCTCCCTTGAAATATAAAAGGAAAATAAATAAAATTTTCACTTCCTCCCAAGCACTAGGGCGTATTAAAACCCTAACTGATTTGAGATATTTTTTAAATGTTTATTTATTTTTTTGAGAGAGAGAGACAGAGTGCCAGTGGGAGAGGGTCAGAAAGAGAGGGAGACACAGAACCCAAAGCAGGCTCCAAGCTCTGAGATGTCAGCACAGAGCGCGACGTGGGGCTCGAACTCACAAACTGTGAGATCATGAGCTGAGCCAAAGTTGGATGCTTAACTGACTGAGCCACCCAGGTACCCCATTTTTTCTCTTTTAATTCCTAACTTATTTCAAATCACTTTGGACCTGGTCATTCAGGAAAGTACTCTGCAGTGCTCAATATTCACTTAAAAACTAGAATTCTGTGCAGAGAGCTGGAAGGCACACCCCATGTCCCATGGCGGGGGGCTGCATTACCATCTTATAAAGGCCGGGTTCTGAGTGAGAAAGAGCACTTGAGCAGGGCCTTTGTTTCCCCACTCATTCTCAGATAGCCACGTCATTTCCCCCTCCCCTCTCTAACAGTGTGGGTCTCGAGCTCCTGACTGGCTTTCCTTTGGAGTCAGGGAGGGTGTGGAGGGAGGCTGGGCAAGATGGAGGCCTGGCCTCCTCACTGTCCCTGGACTGTCCCCGTTCCCTGCAGCACCATCAGATATAGCTCCTGTTGTCAAAGGTTTGACGCAGAAAAGTCAGCCTGTATTTTCCTCAAAGTCTGTATTTCTCAAACAAGGCCAATACAGAGTTGAACTTTTTGGAGCATGGGCAAAGAAAATTAAAACTGTAGGGCAGAGGCTGTTTACTCGCTTCTCTAGCGAGCCAGAAAGGTCAGACAGAGGGCAGTGCGAGCTCTGTATAAGAGGAAAACAGGACAAGTATGGTGGCCAAGTGACTCCCACTTCTCAGTCGGGGAGAGGTGGTGATGGGCAGAAAAGACCACCTGGTGTCACACCTTTGCACAAAAGGCCGGAAACCTAAAGGTAAATCTCAATCGCCAGATTTTTCAAAGTTGGCAATTAATACAAATGTTCCTGAAACACGGGGTGTGGCCACGCTGTGTTGAGCACACATAACACATGTGTGGATGGCCAGTTTGACTCCTGTGGGTGGAACTCTGGAAACGTCTGTCCAGCAGCAGTTCTTGGAGAGGGAAGGGGAGGAGGGAACAGGCAAGTGAAGTCCGCCCTTTACAGTGTGTGTGTGTTGGGGGGAGGAGGGGAGGGAGGCCTGGCACCAAGGACAAGCAGAAAGCGAGCAGAGGGCTTTGTAGTGCTACTGATGCTTCCAGAGATGGAACTGAGCTGACTGCTCTCCCGAGGAAGTCTGTTCCGGGGAGAAGGGAGGAAGCAGGGCTTCCGGGCCCCACTGATCATGTGCCATACAGGTACCCAATGGAAGGCTGTTGCTGGGGAGAGAACGGCTATCACACAGCGACCCTCCAGAGTGAGAACGAGGAACAGGGGTTGCTCTGCCCCTTGTTGCCAATAGCAACTCTCATGCTCTGTTCTTCTTCTGCAACTCGGGGCTGCCGGTCCCTTCTGGCTGTTTTCCTCTCTTCTCTGGGCAGTATGCCTTCCCCTTGTCACACCGGGGTTGCTATGTCATTACTAGGTGGCTGGTATTAATTAAACTGCTCTCTGTATAGCAGAGGAAAGCTGTGAGTGGGTAAGGGAGGAATATGAGGGTCCCCGTCAAGGGTGATCATGAAGTACTGTGAAAAGGGACAGAGAGGTCTTGAACCTTCATGTTCTAACTGCCCAGAACATGCCTCTAGAAAAAGATAGGAGATCACAAGTAGCCCAGGAATTGATCCCAGGGCAAGGGTGTATCAAGATCCACCATACATACAGGGGAAAGAAAGGACCAACGGATTCTTGTTATGCAATAATAAGATACAAAGACCCTGATGTAAGTAGGCAAAAAAGGCGAAAGTCCAACATCTGGCCTAACCTGCAGAACTGTGTGTCTCAAACTTGAGTCAATTGTATACTATCAGCACAATTTTTAGCCATATTCCTACACCACCCATACTAGTATCCACTCGGTATTCTTCTTTAAAAAATTTTTTTTTAACGTTTTATTTATTTTTGAGACAGAGAGAGACAGAGCATGAACGGGGGAGGGGCAGAGAGAGAGAGGGAGACACAGAATCGGAAGCAGGTTCAGGCTCTGAGCCATCAGCCCAGAGCCCGACGCAGGGCTCGAACTCACGGACCTTGAGATCGTGACTTGAGCTGGAAGTCAGCCACTTAACCGACTGAGCCACCCAGGTGCCCCTCGGTATTCTTCTTTAAATTAGGCCAATTTTTTAAGTGAATCAGTTTATTAAACGGGAAGGTTGTACCACTACCCAACTTAAGAAGCCAATATCACTTGCCATAAAGAGAAAGCAGCGGTAAAAGCAAAACTTACAAATATTTATGCACAGACCAATAAAATCATCTCTCACACTGCCAAGTATGTGTGTGTACTTACAGAATTGCCATCTTAAGGAATAGAAGAAAAGTCGGCCCACCGAACCAGCTGACTCTCGGAACTATCGCCCCCTCTGATAAGATGTTTTGTGCAGCCAGGAAGGATACTTCTTGAGGTAATAAATCAATGTTATTTCTGGGGTTCCACTACTCACTTTAGCTAACAGTTCCTTACCTGGAAGGTGTGGTGACAAAGACTTGTGCAAACAGTAGGTACTTAATAGGTGCCTTAAGAGGAGTGATAGTATATGGAAAAGCACTCACTAAGTCTTGGTTATGTTAGTCTACTCATGGAGCCGGACCTACGGATTTGAGCTCATCCAACAGAGCATCACAGGAAACCCTTCAATCTGCAAAACACTGAAGACCAAACTCACCACTTCTTAGACTTCAGGCGAGGTGCTGGGTTCCGGGGAATGAGGAAGAGGGCTCTCATGGGGTGCATGTCACAGAGAGCTGCAAGAGACCAAAACAAAGGGCAATTCAGGTTAGGAGGCCAAATACAGGCCAAGCCCACCCTAGCTGTGCAGCTCATGCTACCGAGTGGCTCCCAGTCGCACATGCCCCGTGAGCAGAGTCAGAGGACTACAAAGCTTCTGTTTGTGGAGCACTTAAAAGAGCTGGTGTCTCATAAAATACGCATCTCAACTAGACATTGTTAACATTTCTACTTGTACTTCATATTTAAGAAAAGTACATTACAGGGCCAAAACCTCTGCTTTGCTATAAATAACCATCGGAGATTCAAAGTAGACAACATCAAGATAACAACTACAGTGGACATGGTAGGTTATTTTTAATTTGTAAAAGCCTAAGTCATAAAATGAAAGATGAATGGTCTATTTCTTATATACCAAAGGCCCATACAAACGCAATGCTATGTACATAGATTTTTAGAGTATAAAGCACTAGGCCAGAACACCTTTCTGTCTGTATTTCTAAATATCCTGATGGCTTTTCAGGTTTCATGATATGTTTATCGTTTGTTTGTTTGTTTGTTCATTTGTTTGTTCGCTGGCCCCAGAAAGAACAGAGAGATCAAGGCAAAGGGGGTCTGGTAGAAAAGTCATTAAAATATCTCAACTTGTAAACGTGGCATTATGGTTTATAGAGAAAGGACTCATGCGTCCTTATTTTAATCAAAATATTTCACAGGTTTACTTTTCAAACATCAGGGGGTATCTTTTCCTTTGTGCCCAGAATATGAATATATTTTCTCTAAAAGCTAAAGGATTCTGTGGGTAGAAGTTTATTTTCAGCCCCCTCTACTACTCATCAAGAATGACAATATGGTTTTCAGACTGCAATATACTATTCTTCTGATTCATAAATGCCTATTAGCATTGTGAATGAAGGGAATTTTGTCATCAAACACTCCAAATCAATCACACTTACAGATGAATCCTACCAACTCTAGAGTGAGAAATCAGACTATGATAACATGAAGATAAAAAGTCATATAAACAAAACGACCTGCCATGCACAGACGGGGCCTGTTTTGGTTCGGGTCCCCCGCAAAGCAGACACCAAGGCAGCACTAAGCATGAGAAGGTATTACCAGGGAAAACTCCTGCCTGGAAGGAAGTAGGGACGGAGCCAGGGAAGGCTGGGAGAGTTTTCAGTTTGCTCTGCATGTCTGATCAGAGTGAAAGGAAGAGGCAGACGAAGTAGGTGGAAGTGTGCTGCCTGAGCAAACTAAGCAGTGAAACTAAGGAGTGAGAGTTGCCTACAAAGGCATCCTGTGCCCTCGAGAAAAAGTTCTGTCTTATATCCCTGCCAGGTTGGGTCACTGATACGGAGGGCTTTGCGGGGTGGTGGGTAGAGCAGTGGCAGCAGAGGCCCCTTGGTGAGTTGCACTTCCCGTAGGGAAGCCTGTGGGGCACATGCTCACAGCCAGCACAGGACTGGTGGAGGCACTCTGCAGTACCAATACTGCAGAGCTCAAGGAACAGCAGAGGTTCCCCAGATAGCCAGAGCCCTGGCCACTCTGCCTTGGACCTCAAAATCTAAACGTCAGTACTTTATTAGGAGGGAGAGCAACTGAGTATGCAAGTGTCTGCATAAGCCGTGCACTGGAAATCAGTTCTGACTTTTTGTTAAGTTGGAGTTTCTAGTCTGTGTGAATTGGCCCCAGTTTTGCGTTAGGCGAAGGGCAGTTCAAGAAGAAACTTCACACTGAATCGGTAAAATAAACAAGATTCCCGAGTTGTCTCCCTTTTCTTTCTTGTTTCCTCTAAACACGAGATCCTCACACCGCTCTGAGATGAATGGATTCCTGGTTGATTTAAGATGACTTTGCTTTCTAAATATGCCAGCTCGAACCCACACCGGGCTCGGTGTAGCAGAAGCAAAGCTACTACAGAGCCTGGCAAGGAAGCGTCGCTCAGTCCCTGCAGAGCAGACCAGCAACAGATTTCACCCAGAGGAAGGTACTTACGGGGAGCGCCTTCTGCCATCTCGATAGCGGTGATTCCCAAAGACCACAAGTCACTCTGAAAAAGATAGAAGGCATAGACACATGCATAAATGCAGTCAACAGACAAGAACTTGGTTAAGCCCGGTAATCGCTCCAGAACTGCCTGTAGAAAAGCCATTCAGTCATCTCTTTATGAACCTATTTTGCTCACTAAGCCTAAAAGCAAGAACAGCTTTTTTCACTCTTCATGGGTAGTATCTCTCACAGTATTTCCGATACATGGTGAGTTTCCAGTAAATGTATGAAAAATGAATATAATGTCTCAAAAATTAATTGATCACCAAAATTTATCTGTCGATTGAACCCTATGAAATTGGTGCTGTTTTAATGCCTTTATTGAGGTAGAATTATCTTACAATTAACTGCCTATATTTGAAGTCTATCATTTGCAAAGGTTTGACATGTATGCACCTGTGAAACCGTCATCACAATCAACACTGTAGATATACCCCTCCCCCATGCCAAAGGGTTGCACGTGCTACTCTGGCGTCTCCCCGCCTGCCCTTGCTATCCCCTGACCCAGTTCTGCTTTCTGTCACTATGGATTAGCTGGCATCTTCTGAAGTTTTATATAAATTAAACCATTTCTTTCACGAACATAATGGATTGAGGTCCAGCCTTGTTGCAGTATATATGAGTAACTTCATTCCTTTTCATTGCCAACTAGCGTTCTATTGTGCGGTTACGTTACAATTTGTTTATCCATCCGCTTGTTGATGGACAGTGTTTCCAGTCTGAGCTATTGCACATAAAGCCGCTACAGACACTCATGTACAAGTCTTCATCCGGACATATGCTTCTGTTTCTTTTGTGTAAACACCTAGGTGTGCAACGGCTGAATCATATAGTAGGTACGTGTTTGTTTAGTCGATTGTTTTAGACCTATAAAAACAGCAATTTCACATGGCTTAACCAAATCAGATGAGGACAAGGAAACTTTTGGGCTGTATCTGCATGTATCTCCAGGGCCTAGATGGGAGCCAGGCAACAGTGGCAGGTGCTTGGTATGTCTGTTGAATGAATGAATGAACAATAGCTTCCATCTTGTAAGTAGACAATATGTAAAATAGAGAGTCTGCACCGTTATATTCTTTCTTATGATGAGACTGACTTTTATGTTCTCATTGGAATTTTCGAGGCTAACGTCTCCGCCCCTGCCTATGCAATCTCCGTCTGTAGCAGTATGCTTCTCCCCCATTCTGCGTCCATGGCTCAGTTGTCTCTGAGGAGCATAGGAAGGAGCAAATCAAAAGAAAGGGAAAACCAGGTTAGGAAACCCCAGAAGAGATGCTTGCTGCTTCAGTGTCCTGGTGGATGGGTAAGAAAACACAGTGTGAAATTTGGTTCAGTGGCCTACAATCCTGATGAAGACTTTCATCCTCCTTTTCTTTTCAATATAACCTGCGTTTTGTATGTTATTCCAAATTCTCTCCCGGAACCTCACTCAGATTACCCAGGTCAAAGTTCAGTGTCCGTGCTCTTCCCATCAAACACATGTCAAGGCCACATGAGAGGAATCACATGGACTATGAAATCCATGCTGGGCCATTACCCAGGACTTAACTTCTCAGTATCCGGTGAGTGACACCCAGGTGTGTTCAGTATTTGGACCAAGGCCTGCACATAAAGGCAGAAGGCTTTCTGGGGGGCGGGCCTAGCCTCTTGCCTGAAGTATAATCTGCTTTTATTAATTAATTAATCTATTTATTTGAGAAAGAAAGAAAAAGAGTGTGTGTTTGCATGAGTGGGGGAGGGGCAGAGGGAGAGAGAGAATCCTAAGGGGGCTCCACACCCCAGCACAGAGCCAGCACGGAGCCCCATGTGGAACTCAGTCTCAGGACTGACTGTGCGATTATGACCTGGGCCAAAATCAAGAGTTGGATGCTTAAGACACTGAGCCACCCAAGTGCCCCAAGTGTAATCTACTTTACAGTAGGTGGCTAGGGCCCATGCTAACCCCATACTAGGACCAGAAGGGGGTTCTTTTAATGCATGAGCCCATCAATCGGTTCACGTGATACAAGTTCTCAGTTCAACTTGGGATAATAACACACCTGCACGATACCACTGTTTGCAGACTGTAGGTCACTTCTCTGCATAGAACACAACTCAAAAAGGCTACTCTTCTCCTTTCACTTTGTTATATTTCAAGATGTATTCAGAGTTGTCATTAGACACACACACACACACACACACACACACACACGTTTGCATAGCCCAGCAAGTGACTGAGTTTTCCCGCAGGCTCCTGGCCTTGCGGAGCTAATAAGGAAGGCCCAGCCTGCCATTACAGGCTGTAACCGATAAAGTTGAAAACACGGCTCTCTTGTACCTGGGGGTTTATGGTTGATTAACACAGACAATCATTTGAGAACATGACAAAAACACTGAGTCACTCGCTGTGCAGGAGGCATTCAACAGGAAACACAGCAAGAATAGGCTGGAAATGGTGGTTTGTGCTATTCTGATAGGATTTTAGTATCTCCAGGTCTTGCTGGTTCTACCATTTCCCTTACATCCCCAGAAATCAAGTGTTTCTGTAGTGTGAAATGAAGTACAAATATAAAGGTGGTGGCCAGGTACCATGTCTCTAAGTGCCACGGCAGGGTCACATTTAAATGGCCCTCCAGTCTTGGAAGCTTGAGCTGGTTTGAAAGACAACTGAAAGCCAATGCATCCGAAAGGAAATGATGGGGTTGGGGTGAGAAGGGCTCCAGGCCAGTTCTCAGATAGGAAAGAAAGAGCTCAGAAAACCCAGGCACATGTCTGCCTCTGGGTCCTTGCTCTAGCTACTCTGTCTGCCTGCAGCCACTACCCTAATTAAGTGCCTGCCACCACCCTCCTCTCCGTTACGTCTTTGTTCAAATGCCATGTTCTCAGTGAGGGCCACTGAATCTCCCCCGGGGCTCTGTCAGACCCCATCCCCTTTCCCACTTTTGTCCCCCAGGGAACGAATCACCTTCTAACGTCTACTAATTTACTCATCACTAGTTTATATTGCTTTGTGTTCATTGTTTGCACCCCCTGCCTCCAACACACCCAGACTGGATAAAACATAAGGTCCACAAGGCATCAAGGATCTTTGTTCTGTTAACTGGCATATTCCCAGTACCTAAAGCAGCACCTAATAAATAATTGTTGAATGAATGAGCAAACCAAAGGTGCAAACAAATGAAAGATACGTCCTAAGATTGTCAGACTCCTTGTAGATCATCTCCGACCCAGACAAGGGAAAATGACTTACCCAAGACCCCAGAGCAACTCAGCACCAGGTTTGGGGCAGAGCTGGGTCTTCTGCCCCCTGGGCCACTTTTATTTTTTAACTGTCATCACTACATAAAAACCTGAGTATTCATCTTCTAAATAAAATTTATCAGGGGCCCATAAAATAATTGCTCTAAATTCCCACTTTGTCTACAGGGAACTGAAGGTGCTGGTGACTGAATGCAGGTGCTGAGGTTCAGTGAGTCACCCCAAAAACCAAGGCTAGGAAACTGGCCTCAACTTCCCAGAGGCAGAGGGAATAGTCTTTTAAGTCTCAGACAGGCCTGGATTCAAATCCAGGTTCCTATCATAACTACATGCAGAGCACTGCTCAGACCTTAGCTTTCTCACTGTACAACACAGGTCACCGTGACCTGCATGCATGCAGGCATCCTGCCTTGCAAAGCGTCTGGCACACAGTAAGCTCAAGAATACGAATTTCCTTCTCTCCTGTTAGGTGAGACTGCCTGTGCTTGCCCAATGCACTCTTGTATGATTTCCCCCTCTTGGGTTGTTGGCTAACCCAACAGGCATTTTCAAACCCCATTTCCCTTGCTGCCTCCAGTTCGGAGTATAGGAAAGCTAAACCTGCTTATCCAGACTCCCCTGCCGCCGAGGATGGCAGGTAAGGATGTGACGTAGTTCTGGCCAATAAGACACAGGCACACAACTTCTGGGAGCTTCTGAAACGTTTTGTTCTTCCTGATACAAGTGACAAATACAGATGATGTCCTGACAACTCTTTTCCACTTCTTAGTGCCTTGAATAAAAACACGGTATCTAGAGTTACAGCATCCATCTTGCAACCATGAGGCAACAAGCCAGCAAATTAATTATGACAGGGCAGAATGGTAGGAGCCTGGGGTTTGAATGAATCAATGAGTCACTACACTAACCCTGGACCGCCTTCCTCCAGACTACTGATGATGTAAGAAACAGAAGTACAGCCAAAAGCGTCTTTAGTGATAATATGTATACAGCAATAAATTGAGGAAACATATTCTGAGAGCAGGAAAATGGAGAGGTCCCAGTTGTTAGGTGAGCCTGGATTTACCCCCACAGGAAGCAGAAAAAGTCAGCAAAGTGAGAGGTTTCTTTTATTCAGTACATATCACCTCAGATCCCCTCTTAAGTAGCCTTCCCCCAAGTCCCAAAACAACCCCTTCAAAACAGAGGTCACACCATCCCAAGTCCTGTGCAACCTCTGTCACATGACCAGGCCAGAAACTGCCTCTTCTTTAAGGCCTCATTTGATATCATCATAACTATCTTTTTTTTTCTTTTTTCTTTTCTTTTCTCTTTTTTTTTTTTCCCTTTTTTCTTTTCTTTTTGCTGGGGTTCTCTTCTTTTCCAAAAGGAACATTTACATTCCTGACCATCCGTACCCAGAGCTGCTTGTAAGCTACGCTTAACTGGCCCTGCTAGACAGCAATAAACGTCCTTGACGGGACTTGTTTTAAGCCTTTGGATACATTAGCAAGTCCCAAAGATACTTCAGAACTTAAATACGGGAGAAAATGTTCCAATTACAACTGGCAAGACAGATCACAGGAGACGAGAAAGGGAAGAGGGAGGAACAAGATGGGGAGAGAGTCAGGGAGAGATAAGTTTCCTTCGTGGCCATGGTGTGACTCATTTTGGCAGGAGCTGGGTAATTCATTATTCTAGAGGCGCTGCTCAGCCTGGCCTGTGGCATGATTAATAGCCCAGTCCTGTGTGCTTTACAGACAGAACAGAGACAAATTCTAGAGCCTCTGAGAAGGCAAGCACGCAACTTCTGGCTGCTGGGGGGCCCGCTGGCACGCAGGCAACTTGGACACAGCATAAGAGCATCTCTTTTGGGGCTGGGTTGCCCAACACATGAAGAAAAGAGCACTTGCTGATGGCTGACCCCTTCGCGGCACAGCAAAGAGCCCCGTGTGCTTGAAGAGGCAGAAAGAGCTCATGCAGTACAGACAGACAGACCTAGATTTGACTCAGCTCTGACACAACTAGCTTGGTGACCTGGGGCAAGCCACATGATTCCTCTGAGCCCAGTTCCTCACCTATAATGTGAAGAGAACACCTACCTTGCGGGGTTAATACCAGAACTCAATAAGGTGGTATAGGTACAGTGCTCGGCACGTTGACATGCAAATACTGGGTATTTAACAAACTCTGGTATGGTTATCATTGACTGGCAGTTCAAGCAGCACACCTGCATCAGGTAAGGTGGCAATGAGCTCTGGTACTTAAGGTACTCAAAGGAGTCACTGGGATGATGTAAGCTTACGGGAAGAAACGGGAAAGGGCGTGTTCTTCCTCCTTCGGCCCTGTGGTCTCTCTTCATGGGCAGAGCCTACTAAGAAGCCAGATGGAGTGCTAGCCCCATTATCCCAAAGCTCAGGGTAGCAAGGTAGTCTAGACTTGACAAGCAATAGCTCAATGACCGGCACGGCCAGTAGAGTGGACTCTACCAAGTTTCACAGAGCAGAAAACAGTCTTTTGTTTTGTGAGTTATTGTTATTGTCTTTGTGGAAATGTTCAAGCTGGAAAAAGGAAATTGTATTTATTGTGTGTGGTCTCTAAGGGAAGCACCTTAATCCAGAGGCAGAAGTTATGGATAAGCGGATTCTGACTCAAAATAGGCAGACAATTAAAGATGTGTCATACAAATATGAGGTTTGAATCTTAGGATATTGCTGGCTTTTTTAGGTTAAAAAAAAAAAAAAAGGCCCCAAATGGCAGTCCCTTCATATGACACACAAACAAAAATATTAACTATCATATGTTGAGTAGCCACCAAGGGTTAGGCATGGAATTAACCCCTTTGTATATGTTAGCTCAGTTTATTCTAATACAACTTTGTCATATACAATTTACTATTTCCATTTCATCGAGGTTCGGGAAGGTTTCAATAACCTCTCTGAGGTAATGGAGCAAATAGGAGGCAAAGTGTACATTTTAAACCACTCCTGTCTAACTTTGAAAGCTTGACTCTGAATTCACTATGTCATACACTTATATTCTACATTAAATATAAACAGCCAAGGTGGTGGGTCACTCAGGGTCACCGAGGGTGCTGAAGCACGGGTTGTGACTAATAATTCCATTTCACACATAAAACAAACTGAAAGCAGAAATCTCCAGTCCCTTGTTCATCTACATGTGTTATCTGATGGAAGGGAAAATATTAGAACAGCTTTATTACCTTCGGCTGGGGACCGGCCTGCAGGCCAGGGGAGGTGCTACTGTGCCTCACTGAGGAATGTCATACAGGTGGATGTGAACACAGAGCCACAAGGGATCTGTTCAAAAGCGATTTCAGCCTCTTACTGGTGATAATAACATGGTGTCTGTATCATCCTTTCCTCCTTCCAAATAAGGGTGGCGCCTTTGAATCTCAGTAGACAGAGGCCAGGCCTTGTTTGAGAATATAAATCTCATGCTGCAGTCTGAATATCGCTCTCTCACATCACACTCTGCGTGGATCTTGGTGACTCCCAACGAGTCAGGTTTCTCCTTCCATCCTGCCTGAATAAAGCCAAGTATCTGTGACACAGGAGAATGAGTATTTGCCCTACAGCCAGAGCACAACACTCACCTAAACCCTGGAGGAGACATCTATGCCTGCAAATGATCCACAGCACCTGTGTGCAAAGTCTCATAAGCAGAGTTGAGGTGAATGACACAGAACATTAGTGCAGGTGGGGCCAGAGGATGGGGGAGTGGGGGTTGAGGGGCTATGACATGTCACTGGACTTCTCTTACTTACTAATTTAATATGAATGCAAGGCCAACTTATGGGGTGGAGTGAGCAGGACAGCAAAATATATAAAATAAAAATTTTAAGCTCTCCACCCCCATATCATCCATCCATGGGGCAGGGGTGAGTAAGACTGTATCATGTGCACTATGTTGTAAGCTGCTCTTTGTGTCTAACACTCTGTCTTGGGATCTGTCCACTTCAGCACGCATGCTACCCCATTGCTTAAATGACTGCATGGTTTTCCACTGGACAGATGCTCTTGTCTTTATCCCACCAGTTCCCTATTGCTGAGAATTTGGCTGCAGAAAGCTTTCATTAACGAGTAATTCTGTTAAAGCAATAGATACATAGGACTATGAAATACTTGACAACCCCCATCCAACTGAAATGAAATTCAAATTTTAAAAATAAGAATTTAAACAGCTTAGGAAGTTTGAACCGTTTTATTAATTTTAAATCTTTTGAATGCTTATTATTAAATGAGAAAGCTTCCATTATTGCCCTACATACTTATCAGAGAAATGAAACCTTTCCTTTTGCTTGAAGTGTTTTGACAGAATTTCTGAAAACAAGAAAGAAAGGGCCTCTAGGGGGAAAGTGAACACACCAGGCATATGAGATTCTGGTACTCCTCCTTCGAATAGGGGTTATTTTCAATCAGTTACTTACTGTGCCTGGTAGATATCAGACAAAACCAGATTGCAAAGAAAACCATGAGCTCTTCAGACTACTTTTCTACAGAGGCCTTTATTTTCTTGAGTTGCTGTAGTTTTAGAAAAATTTACAGCAGTCTTTAAACATACCTTAGACAAAGAGTAGATGGTAATCTATAAATAATAAAACAATAAAACAAAACTATTCTCTTACATTTTGTTTTCATTTCATTTCGTTTTTTTTAAAGCTCATTTATTTATTTATTTTTATGTTGAGAGAGAGAGAGAGCGAGCACGAGCAGGGGAGGGGCAGAGAGAGAAGGAGAGAGAGGATCCCAAGCAGGCTGCGCTGCCAGCACAGAGCCTGATGTGGGGCTCGAACTCACTAACTGTGAGATCATGACCTGAGCTGAAACCAAGAGTCGGATGCTTAACCGACAGAGCCACTCAGGTGCCCCAGTTTTGTCTTTATTTTAAAGGAAGGCCCCTGTGACATCTAATAAAGCCTAGTGGCTTTCAAGTCATCTTTTGTTCTAAACATACCCCTAGGTGGAAAGTATCGATAGCACATTAGAGCCCAAAGTGTCGACATAAGTTTCTGAGGTTGGAATATACAGCTGGGTCAAGCGGACTACCAGATGCACAGTACTGAACGCCTGAACCTTGATGGGGTTGCAAACTAACTTTATGTGTCGAAACTGCATGTACAGACCCAGCTTAGTTAATTCTTTACAGGTGGTGGGTATTTAATAAATATGTGCTGAGTGAATGAAGAAATGGTTTTGAAAGGCAACATATTGTCACGTTGTCTCCTGGTGACAGACTACATACCTAAGAATGGTGAAGAGAAAAAAAAGGATACAATCTGGTGCCAAGAAAGAAGGAGAAAGATTATATTTACAGAATCACTGCTTCTCTAGTCCACTGTAAAAGTGTGAAATGGTTGAAATAAATCTTCAAAGAACGCTCAAGCCTTCCTTTTTGCCCAGTCTTCCTAACTTAACCCTTTAGTCATGATCCTTCTTGTACCTCTGACAATGACCGGGGAGGCTCATGTTCTTGCCGTGGCTTCTTCCTCCTTTTGTACCACCTGCGTTATAACAGTCCTGATGAATTAATTCTCACTAAGGTCTAAATGACTAATATAGCGAACCTGTTCCTCATCAGGATTCCTTATTTTTTAATAAAAGACACAGAAATTAGTCTTAACTTTATTAATGTTTCAGGATACGTTAATACTTCAATAGTCACATGGACTTGCCAGTACCTCTGAAATCACCTTGTGCAGCATGATCCCCCTGTGGTTACTCATACACCAGGCTGTGTCCACACCTAGAATTATGCATTGGGCTCAAAAGTCTTTTGCTGATTCCAAACTATATTCCTTAGCCTTACTCTGAGGAAAGAGGACCAGAATATCGGTTTAATTCTAAGCTTTGGCTTCGCCAGAAGGAAGTCCTCTTCTACATTATTGAAAACAGTTAAGTCACAGGGATCTATTTTATGTCACAGAAAATAAATGCCACATACAGAACAACTACCCAAAATACTTAAAAGGCTAAGCCAAGGGTAAAAGTTTGAAACACCCTGATTCTCTATGGTATGTTATAAAGTAGTTTAAACTATCTGTGGCCCAGAAGTAGTCTAGTTAGCACTTGTTAAGTATAACTACTGTTTGAAGAATTGCTTATAGAAAATTATGATACACATATCTGGCCTGGGACATATATTTTGTAGTGGCTCCTCTGAAGGGATTTGCAAATTAAATTATTTAAATGTGCTTATCATTAGCAGTTTAAATAAATGACATTTATTTTGGCAAGAGATTAATTTCTAACTTGGCAGCTGTTTTCAGACAGATTGTTGTCAGGTTATTACAGTGCCTAACTTTGAAAGAAGGAAGAAATGTACAGGAGATTATTTTGGTTTTAGACTTTCAGCTTGCATTTCTCCAAAGAGGCAAATAATTTCGTCCATGCCCTACGATACTGGGTCCCAAAGACATTGCAATGTTGGCATCTTTGTGACCTGATTTCAATAATAACCCCACATGTGGAGAACTAAAAATGTTCTTTAAAAGAGGAATTCTTCAAATATACTCTTCAGAAGCTGTTTTGTTGGTAAATTGGAGATTTATATAAGAGCACATCATAGAGGAGCAGGGTAATATATTGGTAATATACTGAAAAGAGATTTGCAAGATGTGGGCTCAAGCCCCAACTCTGAGAAGCCCACTAACTTGGGGTGTACTTGCCAAGACCTCCGGCCTCAGTTTCCCATCTTCAAGAAAAGGGTATTTGGAGCTGACTACTAAAGTCCTTGCGTGAAAAGTCCGTGCACCTGTGAAACCAGCCTCAGTAGTATCAATCAGGTTTTGCCCAAGGTTGTCCTGTAGTCTACACAAAGACCACAGGGTATCTCTTCATCTATTTCCCTGTCTGAAAACTCAACAGTTCCTACATTCCATTTGCCTCCAATTTTAATATTTCAACTTTCAGCCACAATTCATGACAATAATGTCACCTGACATTGCAGCTGTCAATGGGATAGTAACCCCAAATTATGTTTTATTACTGGCTAGCATAATGGAAAAGAGGGAGGCTTCTTGAAGAAGGGCACAACTACCACCATCTAGTTAAACACTGCTTTGAATTCATGAGCAAATTGCCAGTTTATGATACAAGGTAATAAGCCACCAATCGAATTTCAATGGAACACTACAACAGGCTACAGAAATACCATGAGGTAGCTACCAACACCCCACTTCATTCTCTCTCATTGAAAAGAAACTTCAAAAATTAAACTTTGGGCAATGGAGAAACGAGGAAGCCTATTTTTAATCGGAAAAGACCCAAGACAACACATTGGCCTCTTTTAGCATAAAAAGCTCTCAGCATATATATCCTTTGCCAAAAGTTTAAACACTAATCAAAATAGAAATCTATTGTGTTTTTCAAAGTTTTTTTTTTTTTTTTTTTTTCAACGTTTATTTATTTTTGGGACAGAGAGAGACAGAGCATGAACGGGCGAGGGGCAGAGAGAGAGGGAGACACAGAATCGGAAACAGGCTCCAGGCTCTGAGCCATCAGCCCAGAGCCCGACGCGGGGCTCGAACTCACGGACCGCGAGATCGTGACCTGGCTGAAGTCGGACGCTTAACCGACTGCGCCACCCAGGCGCCCCTGTGTTTTTCAAAGTTTTAATTTAAGTTCCAGTTGGTTAACATGCAGAATATTATTAGTTTCAGGTGTATAATCTATTGATTCAGCGCTTCCAGAAGAAATCTATTTTCTAATAAGAAACCAGACTAAGTTCAAGAGAATATAGAAAATGGTTTCAACATTTTTTACAAATAAGCAACTAGATATAATGGGTCAATTCATGAAAAAGATTCTCACTTGAATGTCTTACCATTTTAAATTCAAATAATGCTTTTCAGTTCTCCCTTTGGATTACATAAATCGTAAACCCAGGATTATATAAATTCTAAACCCAAAGGCACATGAGAATTCTCCCACTGCAAGATTCAGGGCAGGATGTGAGACATAGTTTTGAAACAATGAAGAAGTCATACCTTGAAATCATATGTGGCATCTGGGTTTTCATCACAGGCAATAACTTCTGGTGCCATCCAATAAGGGGTCCCAATGAAGGTATTTCTCCTGCCCACTGTTCGATCAAGCTGGGCACTGACTCCAAAGTCCACTATTTAAGAGAAGACACATGCATGAAGTCAATGTCCTTATATGGTGATAAAATGAATGTGCATTTTTTTTTTTACTGTGGCAAAATAAACCCAACATAGAATTTACAATTTTAATCATTTTTAAGTGTACAGTTCTGTGTCATTAAATACATTCACATTGTTGTGCAACCATCCCCACCATCTGCTTCCAGAACTTTTCTGTCTTCCCAAACTGAAACTCTGTACTCATTAAACAATAACTCCTCATTCTCTCCTCCCCGCTCCCCACCCCTGCCCCTGGCAAGCACCATTCTACTTTCTGCCTCTGTAAATCTGGACTACTGTTGGTACCTCATATAAGTGGAGTCATACAGTATTTGTCTTTTTGTGACTGGCTTATGTCAATAAGCATAATGTCATCAAGGTTAATCTGCATGTGTCAGAATTTCCTAACTTTTTAAGGCTCAATAATATCCCATCGTATGCAGGTGCCACACTGTGTTTATCCATTCATCTGCTGATGGGCAACTTAGGTTGCTTCTTCCTTTTAGCAATTGTGAATGTTTATTTTTAAACTCTGTGTATAAATGGATAAAGTATACCAATGAGGAAAGCACAAAATGTTGTATTTGGTTAAACCAAGGGTCTGTAGGGACCAAAAACAGGTGTTGAATAAAAAGCAAGCTTGTTTGCCATAAAAGAGAATACTTAGAGGATACAAAGGAAGTGGTTATGAGCCAAGTTTCTAGAGTCAGACTGCCTAAGTTTGCATCCCATTTCTGCCACTTACTAGTGATGTCACCTAGTGCTAGCAGATCAACCTCTTTAGGCTTCAGTTTCCAAATTTATAAAATGAGGGTGATGATATTTGCATAGAGTTGCTATGATGGCAAAGTGAGAGAAACTATGGAAGAGTGTTGTGTACAGGGCCTGACATAATATTCTCTCAACAAGTGACTGTTGATTAATGATGACTGAATATTCTGAGGATACATTATCTAGCCAGTATACACAAACATATGTACATGCACGCACGTGTGTACACACACACACACACACACACACACGCACACACACACACACACCCTGCCTACGAAATGTATGCTTTTGTTTTAAGAGGGAATTACTCACAAGATGAAAGTTTGGCCCCAAATGCTAACTAAGAAAAAATGGAAATTATGTATTTTAACAAAGAGGCAAGAACAAATGTTTAGGATATAAACACAGGAGATATTTCAATCCCTTTGAAAATAAACAATCATATGGGCAATACCTCCTTTCTAGATGACAAACTGCATATCCTAGAGATAGCTGTCAATCCATGCCCTTACTCATAGACGCCAAGCAGGCAAATGCATGTGGAGATTCTCTACCTTCTCTTCCCACCAGATTGTTGGAAAGAAGCACCAAGGAAAAGGGTTGCCTCACAGATAACTCTGGCAAGTGGAAGTAGGATATCCAGCATGCATACAAAGGAGAATACTGAACACCCATTTTGTGCACGTGCCCTAGGTAATAATGAAGTCGATGAAAATATAATGTAAAACATATGGGAATATAGCAGGAATTCATTATTCTAAATGTGTCTAACAGGATATTTTTCAGTAAACAAATGGGTCATCACTTTCTGTTATAGCAGCAACAAAGTCAACAAATGGTAAGATACAGGAAACCACTTCAAGGTCAGTCACTTCTAATCTAAAGGGTTTTGCTTAAAAAAAAAAACTCATTTTGGGGGGCACCTGGGTGGCTCAGTCAGTTAAGTGTCTGACTTAGGCTTAGGTCAAGATCTCACAGTTTGTGGGTTCGAGCTCCGCCTCGGGCTCTGTGCTGACATGTCAGACCCTGGAGCCTGTTTTGGATTCTGTGTCTCCCTCTCTCTCTGCCCCTCCCCCACTCACTGGCTCATTCTCTCTCTCAAAAATGAATAAACATTAAAAAAATGTTTAAAAAACCTGAATTTTTTCCTACGTATTGATTAAGCAAATGGTTCTGTCTGCTATATTGTATACCAATTCACTCAAGCACTTTTAGAAAATGTTTTGAAACAGACAAACATTTTCCTCTTCGTTCTGTAGTACACTGACCTCCAAATTCACAGTGACAAATTTACATTCATTAAAAGCAAAACAAAATGGAAAAACAATCAGCTGTTGAAATAATCGTATCAGTTCCCTCAATTCCTGGGCTCACTGGATCCTGTTCTTACCTAGTTTAACTTCTGCGTTCTCAGTCAGCAAGACGTTCTGCCCTTTAATATCTCGATGAATCACTTTATGCTGGTGCAGATGACTCAGCCCCTGGAGTAACAGAGAGTTGACAAGGGTTAACAGGACAGAAGCCAAGATGCAAATAAACTAGCTGGGTTGTCAGTGATCCCAAAAAGGTGTGAACTCACCCAGAGAGACTTTTGTTATCAGACTCACATCTTTCATATGTGTACAGTGCTGTTCTAAACTAGGCAACCGATCAATATAAACTAAAATACAGAAGCAGTCTTTGCAACGCCTGGTGCTGTACTAATGAACTGCTTGCATATCAGCATTGATCTCAGGTAGCATGGACCCAAGCGGACAATGATGCGGCTCTGGCATGCACGAGTTTCGGCTGATAGTACTGAGAAAAGTGAGGGCTGACTGCATGTGCTGGTTTGTAACAGAGTCTAGAGTCTCTTACAGAAAACTAACCTGATTTAACTAAGTACTCCAGTTTGTTTTTTAAATCAATATCTGAACTCAAAAGTTAAAAGTTACATTATAGTGTATAATTTTAACTAAGCACAATGAAACATTTCTCAGTCCAGACAAGAAATTTCCCATTGCCTTTAGCCAAAGTGCCTCACATTAAAAAAAGAAAACAGCAATTTCCCTTTCCTTTGTTTGGCATTCATAGCTGTCATCTTTAGTGCTTTATGATATTTATGACTTTGTGTTCATTATATGAAATAATTATTTGGTGGCATCCAAACCTGATTGTGTTCCCTTCTCCATGAGTTACTCTCACTTTGGCTTCTCTGTGGTCTGAGTTCTAAAAATCTACAGACTTGCTCTAAGTCAGACAAAGCATAACCTAAAATAATCTCAAATTGGTGTCTTAAAGCAAATTATGGTATGCTAACACTTGCTCATCCAAGGTATTTATACTCAGGTATTGCCATTTTATTATTTATACTTTGCTGTCTTTTTAATTTTCCTGCATAATGACAAAACCCTGGTATGAAAAATGAAGTTGACATAAAAAAATTCTAAATATCTGAATTCCCTTGTTGAAAAGACTCATCAGAAGAATATGGATGTTCAAAAAGATCAATGTGTATGTTCAGGAATATCAGTAAACATAAACCATGAGAGTTTGAAGCACTGGCTTGGGTGCTAAAAAATTACCTTTCTTTTTTTAAATTTTTTTTTTTTTCAACATTTATTCATTTTTGGGACAGAGAGAGACAGAGCATGAACAGGGGAGGGGCAGAGAGAGAAGGAGACACAGAATCGGAAACAGGCTCCAGGCTCCGAGCCATCAGCCCAGAGCCCGACGCGGGGCTCGAACTCACGGACCGCGAGATCGTGACCTGGCTGAAGTCGGACGCCTAACCGACTGCGCCACCCAGGCGCCCCAAAATTACCTTTCTTATCTAGTCAGGTTAGCTCAAGGTGGACATCAAGCAGATTAAAATGTTTTACAGCATCTTAACATCCCATGAATTCTTAAAAGAGGGACTGAAGATCCCTTGGCCTCCTTCACTACCAGAGCTTTTGGAAGCAGGTACCAGAGCACACAAGTGAGCCAAATGCCATATTTTATGACATCGTATGATGCATGGAGGGTTATCTCTGAAACTTCTTGTGATTGAGTGTCTCTTCCAATGAGTCACCTTATCTCAAATGCCAGTACCTTTTGGGAGAACGTATTGGAAGAAGGAAGAAAACAGTTTTCACACAATCTACCCAAGCATTGAGGGAGAATCATCAGGTGATGATCCTGCTGTTTTCAGAACCCTGGAGAGCACATGGTGGATCCCCAGGGTTCCCCAGCTGGGGTTCCTCAGCAGCACAGAAAGGTATATTGCAGAACAAGCCCTGAAGACCCAACAGATTCTTAGCACCACTGGGTGGTCTCGAAGACTAAATAACCTTTCGTGCTTTCTCTAAATGAGTAAAATTGTAAGTCAGAAATTCAAATGAAGTTGACAAAAAGGCACCTCGATCTTTGAAAATAAATGTCAGATTTGAAGGACAGCAGCAGCCATACCTCCTTGTATCCCACTCAAATTTTGTTTTGTGTTCTTTTGCCCACCCCAAGCCATGGAGAGTTTATCCTATGTTTGCTCTTAAGAGCTTTATTTTTTGTGTTTTTCACCTTTATGTCTCTAATCCAGCTGGAATTAATTTTTAAGCAGGATATAAAGTAGGTATCAAGTTACATGTTTCCACACGACTATTCAATTAACCAAGCACTATTTACTGATAAGGGCACCCTTCCCCCATGCACTGCAGCACTTCCTTTGTCATAAATCAGGGGTCCATATGAAGTGCATCTGTTTCTGGATATTTATCCTGTTCCTTTGGCCATCTGTGTATTTGTGTGACGATACCTCATTCTGTCTTATCTACTCAGTAGCTTTATAATAAGTCTTGATAACTGGCACCATAACTCGTTCAGCTTTGTTCTTCTTCTTCAAGATTGCCTTGGCTATTCTTGGCACTTTGCATTTCCATTTAATGTTTTAAAATTCAGCTTGTCAAGGGGTGCCTGGGTGGCTCAGTCAGTTGACTGTCTGACTCTTAATTTCGGCCCAGGTCATGATCTCATGATTTGTGGTTTTGAGCCCCACGTTGGCCTCTGCACTGACAGCTCAGACCTTATTTGGGATTCTCTCTCTCTCTCTGCACCTTCCCTGCTTGTACTCTCTCTCTCTCTCTCTCTCAAAATAAATAAGTAATTGTTTAAAAAATAAAGCTTGGGGGCGCCTGGGTGGCGCAGTCGGTTAAGCGTCCGACTTCAGCCAGGTCACGATCTCGCGGTCCGTGAGTTCGAGCCCCGCGTCAGGCTCTGGGCTGATGGCTCAGAGCCTGGAGCCTGTTTCCGATTCTGTGTCTCCCTCTCTCTCTGCCCCTCCCCCGTTCATGCTCTGTCTCTCTCTGTCCCAAAAATAAATAAACGTTGAAAAATTAAAAAAAAATAAAATAAAATAAAGCTTGTAAATATCCACAGATACACCTAGAGAAATTTTGATAGGGAGTTCAATGAAACCACGGATCAAACTGGTAAGAAATAACATCTTTACAATATTCAATATTCTTATCTGTGAAACGGTATATACCTCCATTTATTAAAGTCTTCTTTAATTTCTCTAATATTTTGTAGTTTACAGTGTAGAAGTCATTTACATCTTTCTATAAATTTATTTCTAAGTATATGCTATTACAAATGTTATTTTTATGGGTCCATTTTCTTTCTTCTTTTCTTCTTTCTTTCTTTCTTTCTTTCTTTCTTTCTTTCTTTCTTTCTCCTAATGTGGTTTCAATTTCTTAATGCCTTCTATCTACCCACCCATCCATCCATTCACAGCACATAATCTGTCTCTCAAAAGTGTATCTTGGGCACATCATGAAAATAGTTTTAACTTTTATTTCCTTAGATTAAGAAGGCAGAGCTTATAAATAAATTATGATTGTGAAGCAGATCTAGTAATAATACTCAGTAAATGTACAATAGACTCCATATTACTAGCAAGAGATAAATAAACTAGTCTGACTGAACCCTGACCAATTACCTTCTTCCTGAATTGAGCTCAGTACATATGATACTATTGTCCAGATTGCCTGACTGAGATTAGTGGGCAAAACTGGACAAATATACGTAGTCTTATCCAGATATTTTGATTGATTTAAGTGACAACGTCTCAAAGATTTTTTTTTTTTTTCATTTAAGATCAGTTAGACGAGGTTATAAATGCTGGAATGGTTAATGTCATGCAATTCGTCAACTATTTTCATAAATGGAAAATTCAAGTAATCGAAAAAGCTCTAAAAAATTCATTTCCTAAGTGAAACCTTATCTCTATGATCTAAAATCATATTTCTAATTGAAAACACCATTGGAAATGGTTAAGGAAAGTCAACCAATGTTAATCCCCCAAATGAGAGTTCACATGGCCTGATCAGAATGACTCTCCCTTCTATTGGAGCAGACCACAAAACCACCACCACTGCCATCATTGTTAGAATAAAGCTTTAGAAAGGTCTACAATACTTTTGTGAATGTCAGTGGAAGGTTGGTACAAAGTTCAACACCTCCCAAGATACTCCATGTTGTCACTTACTCGTAAGATCTCCCTGCAGATGTACGCGATCCACTCTTCCTTCAACGTGTTACCTTTTGTGTTCTTGATCAGGTCAGTGACAGAGCCAGCACCACAAAACTCCATCACCAACTGGCAAAGGAAGAAAACATACCATAATTATAGTTATACTTCACAGCTTCCACTGGGTTAAGACAGCATAAGTGATTCCAGTTTGGCTGCTTTAGAATGCCATTCCTGTAAGGAACAAGTGATCGTAAGACAATATATAAAACATAAACTTATATCTTAATTTCTTTCCAAAATGATGGAAAAGAAAGATTATTTTTAATTTTCCAATCTGAAACTTATAGTTGGAAACTGAGGAAAATCTCCATATTCTAAGTATTTTTAAAAACGAGGGCAGATGTATTTGAGAATATCTCTGCAGTTTTATCCAGCAATTGATCTCATCTCTCCTACAAAAGCGGATCATTCTCCTGTCTGAAAGAGCTATGGTTTTCTAGGCAGTCCAACATTAGGACAATAAAGTGTAGGCTGTTTATGCTATTGGTTTGTAAGTGGCACTGTAAGCTGTCAGAGTGGGGACTATCTGTTTTTAATTAACTTCAGCAAATGTTCCCGGGAGGTTAGACACATCAAATAAATTCGATAAACAATAAGCCTTAATTTAGCACCTTTCATCCAAAAAGCTTCAAGTTCTCTATAAATATAAACTCATTACAGCACTCAGCAACTTTATCGAATAGGCAGAAAATAATCCTCTCCCTTATTTAATAGAGAAATAAAGACTAGAAGAGGGAAAACAATCCATCTGATTTTACACTCATTTTCTAGGTTGAGGAAACATATCCATTTCCATATTTTCTCCCTTTTCTTAAAACTAAAAGAGGTCTTCTACAAATGTCATCTTATTAAGTACTTATATATTTTTTGTAATTATATGAAAAGAATTCAGAATAACTAGCAATCAATCTCTGACTAGACACTAGAAACAGAATTAAAATGGATCCACAAGAAATCACATTGACGGTTTTGGCTTTGTCCAAATGTCCATTCCCAACATCAACACCATGGTTGCCTAATAGAAACTCAGTAAAACTCTGAAATGAGTTTCATGAATGAGTTTCCAGTGCATCTTCGGACTTGTCTTATGATTCCACAAATGGCAGGAAATGCTACCATCTTCCCCAGACTGCCAAGGGAAGTAAAGAGACCTATTACAAGTTTCTGTAAGGAAATTTGAGAAGTGCCACAGTAGCTCACACTGCAACCCAAAAAGAGTTGCAGAGTTGTCATATATGATAGCCAGGAAGCTATAGGAGACCACAAGATCATGTTAGAAAGAACTCAAGAATCAACTTGAAGAGGTTCTCACTGGCCAACTATGGGATGATTTGAGCATCAATAAAAGTAACAACTGCAACGGCTTGAAACACATTAAATATGCCTAACTAAATGCATTAATAAACAACCCTCAAAAAGAATATATATAACTGGCTCTGTCTTATTTTGAGACTGGTAAATAAAGGGAAAGAATCAAGAGTTTCTACTGCCAATCTTAGACAAGTTTTACCACTGGATAATTAAGTACTTAAGAGGTAAATTATCTTTTCATAAACAGCAGGCATTCCATGCAATAAATGAAGAGGACAGAAGAGAATTAGAATATTACTATTTCATAGCCCCTAAATAAAAAAAAATAAGCACTGATTATCAATGGCTGCTAACACTAAAAAAATAAATAAATAAATAAATAAATAAATAAATAAGAAGTAACCAGACAGGATTTGCCTCTTGATTAGAATAACAACATCACCTAAGAAGTAGCCTTGCCAAAAACAAACAACAGCAAACAAACAAAAAACCCAGAATCTGATCAAGTGTTTAGTTCCAACTGCCAAATTACAAAAAAATTCAGAGTACTGAGGAACATGTTACCTCATGGGGACACAATCAAGAAAACCTAGAATAGGAAACTCCATAGGGCAAATGACCCATTTGCTTTAACAAATAAATTGCAAGAAGGTAAAAAAGGAGATGGAGGGGATATCTATAGACTTAAAACCATTAAAAAAGATATACCAACAATGTGCAAAGGATGCAACTTATCTAAATATGATTTTTTTAAAAAAGCTGTTAAAATTGTTGAGGCAATTAAAGCTTTGCATACAGACTAGATATTTGATGATACTAAGGAAATATGAGGGTTTTTTTAAAGTGTGATAATGGTACTGTTGTTATGTAAAAAATTCTTATCTTTTAGTGAAACATACTGAAATATTATGGATAAAATGATATGATGGTCTTTTCTATAAATGCTGCTGGGACAACTGAATATCCACATGTAAAAGAATGATGTTGAACCCTGACCTCATACTATACAAAAATTATCTCAAAATGGATCAAAGACCTAAATATAAGAACTAAAACTATAAAACTCTGAGGAGAGAATACAGGGGTAAATTTCCATGACCTTGGACTTGGCAGTGGTTTCTAGCTATGGCAATAAAAGCACAAACAACAAAAGAAAACACAGATAAATTGGATTACATTAAAATTAAAAACTTCTATGCATCAAAGGATATAAACAAGAGAGTGAAAAGAAAACTCCCAGAATGGGAAAAATATTTGTAAATCATATATCTAATAAGAGTCTAGTATCCAGAATATATAAAGAACAGATCAACAACAAAAAAATAAACAACATAATTTAAAAATGGGCAAAACACTTGAATAGACATTTCTTCAAAGAAGATATACAAATAACCTGCAATCACATGCCAAGATGTTTATCATCAACAGTCATGAGGAAGTTGTAAATCAAAACAATAAGATACCACTCTATACCCACTAGGATGGTTATAATTTTTTTAATAAGTCAGAAAATAACAAATGTTGGCAAGGATGTGAGAAATTGGAGCCCTCATATACAGCTGGAGGGAATGTAAAATGTTGCAGTCACAAACAGTTTAATGGTTCCACACACATTAAGTTAACATAGAATTGCCATATGACCTAGTAAGTCCAATTTTAGGTATATACTCAAAAGAATTGAAAACCAAGTATTCAAACAAAAACTTGCATCAGAATGTCCAAAGCAGCACTATTCACAATAGACAAAAGGTGGAAGTAACCAAAATGTCCACCATTGGATGAATAAACAAAATGTGGTATATCCTGTAATAAAGTATTATTTTGCTATGAAAAGGAAAGAAGTACTGATGCCTGATACAACATGGCTGAATCTTGAAAAGATTATACTAATTGAGAGAAGGACCAAAAAGGCTCTATATTGTATAAACCCACTTATATGAAATATCCAGAATAGGCAAATCCCTAGAAACAAAAAGATTAGTGGTTGCCAATGGTTTCCTTTTGGAGTCATGACAAAGTTCTGGAACTAGATAGTGGTAATGGTTGGACAATACTATGTACTTAATGCCACTAAATTATATATTTTAAAATGGTTAAAATGTTACATTTTGTGTTATATATTTTTTATCAGAACTTAGAAAAAGAGATATAATGAGAAGATACGTTTCAAAATAACAGAAGGGAAGAAGTGGGTAAGCATATGAATGGGGAGGATTGGTCAATGATTGATGGTTTGGGGACTAGTGTTGTGCATACGAGTGTCCATTATATTGTTCTCTTTACTATTGTGTATTTGGGGGATTCTCTACAATACAAAGTTAAAGAAAAATCCCATTGTGTAGCAAACCATGGTTCAATGGTGGCAGGATAGACTGAAGAAACATCCTTGGGTTGAAATATTTTCTCAAGTGAGCTGAATATGTTTGTGCTCCTTTCTCTTCTCAAATCTCATTTTGACAAACACAGTGACCAGACCTCCTATGAATCCTTCCATTGCTCCCATATCAGCGGGAGAAAATGTCCCACTGCTGAGCTCTATTAGGCCACGAAATTATAGTTCCCAAGGAAAGCAGTGGAAGCCCAGTGACTCTAGTCTTTTAAAATTAGTTTAGACAAAATACTTTCAAATATTCAGTAGGAAACAATCCTGCTCTAGCCAGGCACTAATGTCAGTGATTTCTATAATTTGCTTCTCTATTCAGCTCTAGCTGAAGGCTGCTGAATTCTTTTCATCTCACTATGGAATGAAATGATTGTTAAATTATGTAATGGGACTTAAAAAAAAAAGAGAAAGAAAGGAAGAAACCAGCATTTGCTAGCAACTGGTTCCTGCAGCCACACAGTGACACTGATAATTACTGCCACCACGCAGCAGGGACCCTCCCTCATCACAAGTAACCTCATCACATTAATAAACAGAAACAGGGCTCAACATGCCAAGCCCAGCAGCAATAAGTCAATAGCTTCACATCTCACAAGCAAGAAATAATGGATCATTAATATTTTCCCCCAAAGAAAGTTCTTGAAGAGTTGACACTGGGGCAACAATACTTGCTAACATTAACTGAGAATTTGCCATGTGCCGGGTGCTGGGCTTGGTGATTTGCAGCTACTGATTCATTAATACGCCATTTCCTCAATTCCCTTTTCCTTATTCACTTAGAAATGAAGCTTAGTGATGGTCTGCAGCCTTATCCATGGTATACCTACTCATTAAGTAAGCAGAGCGTGTTGAAAGAATGGTGTTCTCTCAAGTACTAGTTATGTGACCCTGGGCATGTATGTTCTCTAACCACCCTGGGCTCAGCACCCCACCACCATCACTATAAAATACAACATAAAACAATAAAATAAAATAAAATAAAATAAAATAAAATAAAATAATATAAAACAAAATAAAATAAAACAAAACAAAACAAAATAAAATAAAATAAAATAAAACAAAATAAAATAAAATAAAACAAAATGTTTGGTGTGAACACTAAATGTGTTTATGAGTGTAAAGGTCCTAGCAGTCCCAAATCTTAAACTATACTTATTACTTTTTATCTGTTGGTCTGTCTGCATTTTTAAAAACGAGCAACCAGGAAGAGTTGCCAGCTTGGAAGATGGTATCAATAGCTTCCCAAGATCCACTTCAAATGGCTGACAGAACATGGGGCACATGCATTTCTATAACCTCTATTAACAAAAGAGCACAAAGAACACATGGCTTTTTTTTTAAGCTTGTATCACATGGCAAGAAAAAAACAGTGGTGCATTCCAGGATGTCGGATCTTTTTATTTGAGGCTGAAGAGGTAGAGGGAAAGGTTTAGAAGGAATGGTACATTTGAAATGCTCTTTCCACACCACCGAAATAACTGGGTCAGAAAATAGAATACACCTGTGTGTCACTTGGGAAAAGAGAAGAGAGGCTGGGTTGAAGGTGAGAACAGAACTAAGCTCAGACAGGAAGGGGCCTGGACCTGGAACCGTGTCACTGAGTAGATATTTAAGAAACAATATGGTGAAGCGAGACCCAATTAAGAGGGAAGGGGTTGGGGTACCTGGGTGGCTCAGTCAGTTAAGCCTCTGACTTTGGCTCAGGTCATGATCTCACAGTTAATGAGTTCACGCCCTGCATCAGGCTCTGTGCTGACAGCTCGGAGCCTGGAATCTGCTTCGGATTTTCTCTCTCTCTCTCTCTCTCTCTCTCTCTCTCTCTCTCTCTCTCTCTTTCTCTCTGCCCATCCCCTGCTTTCACTGTGTCTCTGTCACTCTCTCTCAAAAATAAATAAAACATTAAAAAAATAATAATAATAAAAGGGGGAAAGTGTTGCCTGGGTGATTTGGACACGTAGTTATTGTTATCGACATTAAAAAGGTTAACTTTTAAAAACAAAGAGTTTGTTTTGTTTTTTTTTTAATTTCTTTTTTCAACGTTTATTTATTTTTGGGACAGAGAGAGACAGAGCATGAACGGGGGAGGGGCAGAGAGAGAGGGAGACACAGAATCAGAAACAGGCTCCAGGCTCTGAGCCATCAGCCCAGAGCCCGACGCGGGGCTCGAACTCACGGACCGCGAGATCGTGACCTGGCTGAAGTCGGACGCTTAGCCGACTGCGCCACCCAGGCGCCCCAAAGAGTTTGTTTTTAATGTTTACTTATTTTTGAGAGAGAGTCAGAGCGAGAGTGGGGGGAGGGGCAGAGAGAGGAAGACACTGAATCCAAGGCAGGTTCCAGGCTCTGAGCTGTTGGCACAGAGCCCGACGTGGGGCTGGAACCCATGAGCCATGAGATGATGACCTAAGCCGATGTCAGATGTTCAACCGAGTCACCCGGGTGCCCTTTAAAAAAAAAAAAACAACAACAAGAAAACAAAGTTCTAACATATGTCACAACTTACATGGTTGTTTGTCATGTATTTTTGTCAGTTGTCTTATATTTCTGTTTTCTCTTAGAGGCTGTGGGGGGAGGGGGCACTTATTATGCCCTCCTCTGCCTTCCCCTCTCCAGGACAATATTTAAGCAAAAGGTCTTAGGTCTCAGCTGAGCCCAGAAGGAATTTCAGAAGCACTGCCTGAGCCAGCCCTGAGCTCACCTCATCAGGAGGGGCCTTCAATATGGAGTCACCTGCTGTGGTCACTTCTTTAAAAAAATTTTTTTTAATGTTTTATTTTATTTTTGAGAGACAGAGAGAGACAGGGCATGAGCAGGGGAGGAGCAGAGAGAGAGGGAGACACAGAATCCGAAGCAGGCTCCAGGCTCTGAGCTGTCAGCACAGAGCCCGATGCGGGGCTCGAACCCATGAACGCGAGATCATGACCTGAGCTGAAGTTGGATGCTTAACCAACTGAGCCACCCACGCGCCCCTGTGGTCACTTCTAACCTGCACTTTCCAATCCTAATCACCTCTGAAATACTTTTAAAAGGTTTATCCTCAGAACCAACTTAAGAAGCTTAGGATGATTTCTGGGGTCCCTACAGTATTCACTGGTCTGCTAGTTAACTGGTTTTAAGATCCTATATAAGAAACAATGCTTTATGATATTTTAGAATTGCAGGCACTAGCCCCAAACACCTCAACTTGTTCCCCTCACATATCACCAGTCAGTCACTCACAAGAATAACTGACTATTAACAGATCCTTCTCTTTTATAGTAAAAGGAGGAGAAAGAGGCAGGGAGAGGAAGACGAGGGAGTAGGATGCTTAAGGTCTGTCTAAAATGAGAGAAGCTCTGGGGCACCAGGGTGGCTCAGCCAGTTAAGTGACTGACTCTTGATTTTGGCTCAGGTCAGGATCTCATAGTTCATGAGTTCAAGACCCGCACCAGGCTCTGCTTGGGATTCTGCCTCTCTCTCTCTCTCTCTCTCTCTCTCTCTCTCAAAATAAATAAATAAACTTAAAAAAAAAAAAGAATTGAAATGAGAGAAGTTTGTACTGAGCAACTGAAGGGGCATTCTAAGAAATGGGTAGGAAAGATAAACACCCAAGAATTCACAGCTCTGCAGAGGATAAGCATCTTGACCTTGAAGGTCCAGAAACATCAGAAAGGCACAGGATATTCTTATCATGTGTGGCTGGGAATAGCCACAGATCTCATCTGCATGATTTATGAAGGTGTAAACAAAACCAGTACTTTGTTATAGAATGCTGTCTCACTTGTCAGAGGTAGTTTAAAGTCCCACAATATAAGATACATGTGCATGTAAGTACAGAAATTGGCAGGTGTACATATGAACGTGTTTACCATCTAAGCCAACTTATGGAAAAGTAAAGTAAAACTGGTGGGAATTTCAAATTTGGAAATGCATTCATTTTTAAGCTAGCATGTAGTTGAAAAGTAAAATTCCTTTAACTTCTACATTATATTTTTTAGACTTCACAACAAGTGCTTGAATTACAAATTCTAAGTTTTGCAAAGACAAAAAAATGAGTCCCAAGGACGTGAAGTCTCCCAAACTTTGTCAATATAGTTTCTGGATAATGAACGACTTTATATCTTGAGAACGACAATGGGAGTTTGGATATATGGAGCCAACTGGTACTTTTAGCGACAAGAAGCCTGTGTAAAGGACAGGCCCACTACAAGGGCTCAACGGTCACCATGTCTAGGGAGAGAGAGCCTCAGAGTTGGCATAGAAGCATTCAGGGAATAAGCAAAGTTAGTTGCATCTTGTATTTGGTTTCTGGTGCTCAAGTTTCTCAGTATGTATGCAAGCTCAGCTGGGGAATTTTTCCTGTTAGGAGTAAACCATTACGTGTCCATCCTGCTCACAGAGACTAACCTTATTAAGGCTGTTAAGAAATGCTCAATGCTGCTGGTCAGAATGTTACAGCCAAATAGAAGAATTTGGGGAGGGGGTGGGAAAGCAAGCTTTCGGACAAGTAAAAACAGGAAAAGAAGAGAAAATACTAGCCTCAGAAGATTTATGATTAAGCAGCTTGATAGTTGAGGATTTTGAGAAGCATTTAGGTTAATGAGACACAGACTTTGGTTCAGAATTTATCTAGAAAAGGAACCAGAAGGTTTGTTTAGACCAGTGGCAGAATAACTCTGGGGACACATAAGTCTTCCTTCTGCTCAGGTGAAAAGAAGTTTAAGCACATTTCAAATGAAATTCATTGGGATAAACGAAGAAATCATTTGTACATTCTTGTCACAGAATCACCCATCGGTTCATAAAAATGGCTCTTTTACAGCTGATCTCAGGCCATGTTGCAAAGTATCAAATTAGGTATGACTTTAACTCTGTATTTGTAACTAAGTAACCTATCTCTATAGGTCGTGCAATAGGACAGCTCTGAGACTGGAAGTCTGTTTACAATCATTCCTCCTAATATTTCAGGCACTCCTTCTAGAATTACCAAAGTTAGCCTTTCAAAACTTTCTACTCACAAATAATAAGATTCAATTACTTCTCCAGACAAATGACCTAGGCTCTATATATATGAAGAAAGGAGTTCTTTAGTTATACAAGTGACAAATACTGATTAAAACAATCAAAAAAAAAAAAAAGGAAAGAAAAGAAAAATAAAGCCTCATTTCTGATGCATAGAACTCAAAAAGGAGAAATATTAATTATTCAAAGGACTCAGCTACAGGTGGCTGAATTTTTAATAATGTTATCTGCAGCATTTCATATTTATATCTTAAAACAACCAAAAATGTCAATGGGCATGATCTTTTTTGCCAGGCAAGATGCTACAGCAAATGTAAACTCTAGCAGACCTAGGTCTGGAGGTTGTGGCCAACATCACTGCACATTCTAGAAAGGATCTCTCATTGGTTCATCTCAGTATCTTATTTGCAGATGATCTTATGCAGGAGCTAGACAATTAACATCAATATGTGAAGTTTATGACTTCCATGTATGGAAGTCACCTGGGAGTGGTGGAATTTCTGGTACAAATTGGAGCAGGTGTGTGCTCCCCAGTTATAACACACTGCTGCTATTGGGGGTTTCAGGCCCAACATTTTCAAATCATCCTAGTTTTCAAAACTTTTTAAAGAATCCAGACTTTTGCAAGAAATTGATTTTTTCTAATGTTGCCATAACTAAAACACCGCCATCTTATGTGACTAAAACTAAATACATTCACCCAGACAGTACTTAGCCTCTGGGCTGCCAGTTTGAAAACCCAGGCCTATTACTCTAAAGTTACCATTTTTATATGGAAGAAACCAGATGTCAGAGATGCTGCCTCTGCCAATACTAGAACCCAGGTCTCTGGATTCCAGATCAGGTTTTAGCCAACGGTGGCAATGCTTGTCCCCTCAATGCATACATAGTTTCTGAACTCTTAGCTCTGCAAGGCTACACTGTTGCAATCTAATGAATGGCTTACTGAGACATTTCAGTACAGTAATCTGCTGTCTTACTTGACCACCTTACATTTTGGAAACTAATCGGATATTATTGCTTTTGGGGTGCCTGGGTGGCTCAGTCAGTTAAGAGTCTGTCTTCAGCTCAGGTCATGATCTCACCGTTGGGGAATTCCAGCCCCGAGTTTGAGCCCTGAGCGTGCTGACAGTACAGAGCCTGCTAGGGTACTCTGTCTCCCTTTCTCTCTGCTCCTCCCTTTCTCTCTCTCTCTCTCTCTCCCTCTACTAAAAAATCAATATTATTTAAAAAAAAAAGAAATTTATCATTGTTTATAAGATATTCTAGTCCTGGGATTGTGGTAGTATAAGAAGACAGCAAAATATGTATGATTTTGCCTTCTAAGGTTAGAGTATTAGTACCCTTAATAGATGGTACTTGTCCCTCAGTCCCAGTGCCCGAATGCTGTGCAGCAAAATGGAGAGCTTCTCATCACTGAGATGAGGTGGAATGAGACGGCCGTGCTGTGTGACAGAGCTTGCTTGTTTCCAAGAGATCAGAATCTTTATTGAAAGAGCTCCCTTTTTTGATTTCCGGTTCAGGCCCTGAGCGGTTGATAAAGGAGAATTACTTAGCCATTATCAGAAGTAGCTGTATTTCCTCAAAGAGCTGGTACTAAACAAGAGTTTATCTCTACAACAAGACTGATAGAATTCGCACAGATTATAATTCAATCAGACACCTAAAACAGCACATGTGTTGGCTGGTAGGATATGTGCAAAACCTCTAGCCACAACAAAAGACATAACTGGGGAATATTTCCTGTAGTCTGGATACTGGGAATGTGTGTTAGAAAGTGCTGCTTTGGAAGCTTGATTGGCTCAGTCAGTTCAGCATCTGACTCTTGATTTCGGCTCAGGTCATGATCTCATGGTTCATGAGTTCGAGCCCTAAGTTGGGCTCTGTGCTGACAGCATGAAGCCTGCTTGGGATTCTCACTTGCTGTCCCTCCCCACTCACACTTGTGCTCTCTCTCTCTAAAAAAAAAGTGCTGCTTTGGTTGCTACACATTACGTCTCTACATAATTCACAATAACATTTTTATATAAATGTAATCTTAACAGAATGCCATTAGTCCAAAGAGTCAACTGTCTGTGATCTTTGCAATTGTTTGCTAAAACATTCCCAAAAGTCTTAAGGTACTCCTCAAGGCATACTTCTTAGACTTCCACATCAGTCTTATTAGTAGCTAACTGGTCCTGCTACCCTCTTTGAAAATTGGGGAACTGAGGAATGGAGGTTAAAGATGAAGTCAAAATGAATTAAACCCAAAGCATCAATCCTATTTGGAACACCAACTTTTGATATCAGAATTATTTTTTACAACTTAAAAAAAAAAGAATGTAAAACTCAAGGGCTTGATTCTAGCATAAGAGAGCTTGGGGTTAGCTAGCACACTGGCTCTATCACTCACCAGCTGTAAGACCTGGGGTAAATTTCTTAACTTCTCTGAGCCAAATTTCCTTATCGGTAAAGTGGGGATAATGATAGATCTAATGTATAGAGTAGTTGTAAAGATCTAATGAAATAATATGATAATGCAAAAAAAAAAAAAAAAAAAAAAAAACAACAACAAAAAACCCAAAGCCATAACATTTGGCATATGAGAAGCAAGCAATAAATATTATCTGCCACTGTTATTATTAACACAGAATGGCTCAAATTTAGTGAGTCGGAGCCCTTGGAATAATGATACACAATCATATTCTATAACCAAGTTCCCACCAACATTGTACTCTGGTATTAATTTCCCATTATGTTTCTATTCTGCCTTTACTTTTCCAAGTTCCCCCTGAGTTTGTTACCAAATAGAAAGAGCACAACTAGAAAAAGAAGATGCCCTCATCCTCGAAAGCATTTCATGGCTTGGTATTTTTTTCCCCGGTAACACAGAAGCTAATGGATGATTACTAGTGGGGATGGTCCCTGCTAGGCCCTCTGTCTTCCAAGCAGAATGTGGGTCCTACTTAATTGCAGGTGGTCAAATGGAATGTGAAGGCCTGGCCCTCCCTTGGGGCCTGGGTTTGGGAGAGACCACTATTTGCAGATCTCCCTTTGCCAACCTCAGGAAGGGGATTCGCTTGCTAAAACAGTCTCCTAATTGGCCTCCCTGATTCTACTCTGGCCTCCATCTGGTCTAGTCTCAACCCAGAAATGGGAGAGACCCCTTAACTACGTGGCTCATATTCCATCCCTCCTCTACTTTCAAAACCCTCCAGTGGCCCCCCCACCTCACTCAGAGTAAAAGCTGACATCTTTCCAATGGTCAGTAAGGCCCTGCATGATGTGGCTCCAGGTCTCATCTCCCAGGTTTCTGATCACACTGCTCCCATTGTTATTCTTGGAAACCACCAGGCTTGGAACACGCCTCCTTGAGTCCTCTACAATGGGACTTCCTCTGGATGCAACCCCATCAACCTTTCCCTGCTCTACTAGGCTCCTGTCAGCTTCCAGCACTCTCTACACTTTTCTTACTAATTATATTTATTTTCTATGGTCTGTAGCAGGAGTGTAAGCTACATGTAAGTAGGGGCTTTCTTTAGTTTTGTTCACGGATATATTCTAAGTGTCTACAAGAGTCCCTTTTGTCTAGCAAGTGCTTGATATATATTTGTAGGATGAACAAATGAAAGGTGACTGAATAAATGAATATATACACTTGCAGACTCTTGATTCCCAGCAACCACAGCTGTCTTCGTGGGAGGAGCAGCTGGCCAGGGTGAGAACTGGCAGGCAGCAACTGATTCCCAAGAATACGAAATCTCCTGTTCAACGCCATGCAGATGCAAACGGGCTTGCTGCTTTCTCCCAGTGCCTATTGGAAAATGGACTGCAGGTCTGCTTATTTAAAAACAATAACAACAAACTTCCAGTGCCTTTCACAGAACTTCAGGCCAAGCTAAATTGTCACATTTCAGGATGCCTGCATTCTGACTTTGCATTCATCCATTAATGAGCTTTGAGGCCCTGGGAAAGTCAATTAACTTCCTGGGGATCCAGCAAAATAAAAGACGACTAATTTTGTTTCCAACTTAAAAAACTGCAGCATTAGGAAAAGGGTAAAAATAAGTGAATCCCTGCTTGACCACTCTTCTCTTTCTTTCAACCAATTTCTAAATAAACATCCAGATTTTAACAACTCACTCTCACAAGAAAACCAACTCTCCTATCTGGCCCATCTCACAAAAGAAGTGATAAATAGTTGGGTGTGACTCAGCTTGTACTATTGCAAGTGATTCCTGAAGGTGGTGGTTCCAAAGCTACATTAATGCTTTCGTTTAATTTGGAACCAGGGCCCTGACCAAACAAAAAAACTCTCTGCAGACAGCATTAAAACAGCTATCATTCTCCACTTGTTATCTGCTGAAGCTTATGGCAATATGGGATCATTGCTAAAAAGCTAGATTCTTGATGACGTAGAAGTCCTTTAGGAACACAGAGATATTCCTACTGGAATCATCTTATCACTTCCTGTCGAACTTTTAGTCCACAAATAAAATGAACTCTCAAAGTACCTGCAGCCATCTGCTTTGTACCGACATTATTAGCAACCAGGTCTGTAGAAATAATAATCATTTTCATTTACAGTCCAACTATTCTATCAGCCTCGTATGCTCAGCACCTTCCTGGCACTGAGGCCACAGAGATGCAAACACAGTCCTTGCCTCAGATTGCTGACTGTCTTTGAGGAGCAAAGACAGCCCAATGGGGAGCAATTAAAAAAAGAAGAAACAGAAGTGGCTCTGATGTTCAACGTAAGAGAAAGTTTGGAAGAAAAAAGAAGCAGACATAAGAAAGAAAAAAAATGTTTTAAAAATTAAATTAGTGAAATTACTACCCAGATACAAATATCTTCGACACCATTGGTATCCTAGACATCCCCATCATTTAAATAGACAGTAGATACATTTTTTCTTTTATTTCCTTTTTCTTCCTTTTTTATTTCCCAAAAATGAAAATGTATTTTATCTAATCATAGTATTTTTAAAAGGCTTTAAAAAAATCCCATTATATAAGTTAATGTTTTTGCACTATAAATATAAATCTACATCATTTTAACTGGCTGATGTGTCCTTTCACACTGTCCTTTAATGGATTTACTTAAGGATTTCCCTATTGGTTACCTTCTACATACATCTTTATACAGTTACCCAAATATTTATTTAGGATACCTTCCTGTATATCTGTGTGTGTGTGTGTGTGTGTGTGTGTGTGTGTGCGCGCGCGCGCGTGTGTGTGAATGCTTATCTGTATGTATCCCAAATGCCCTTGAGTAAAGATAGAGTACCAGCCTCCAATCTTCATTTCCATAAGCAGGGGGTATGAGTGTCCATTCTGGGCATATCATTTAAAAAAAATCTTTGCCAATCTATAAGTTTAAAAAATGGTATCTAATTCTTGTTCTGTTTTGCATTTATATTGTTGGTATGATTATATTTTACGAACCTCTTTACAGGTAATTGATAATTCTTACTTTGCTAATTGCTGCCTCATTCTTAACTCAATCCTTCTTTTAGTTCCATATTATTTCTATTATACCATATTATTTCTATTATTATTTCTAAAAACTCTTCCTCTCTAAAGGCTACTAAATTCTTTCTCATCATATATAAAATATTTTTCCCAAATTAGTTACTTGCATTTTTACCTTGTTTTTTATGTTTTTTTGTAATGAGAATCTTAAAAAAAAATGTATACAGGCAAGTCCATCAAAATTCTGTTATGTGGTTATGCCCTTGCATATATGGCCTCGTTTATCTTTTTTAGTATTATACAGTTATAGCTTTTTTCTCTTACTATTTTTACATTTTTAGTTTTCACATTTATATCTACTATACATTTAAGAGGCCACAATTAAAATATTACTATAACTTTTTCAGAAATCACATAAAAATATATAAAATCAATGTGATCATACAAAGTGGGTTTATTTACCCCAAAATACCTTTTTTATTTTAAATTTAAAGATGGGCTTATGGGGGAAAATATACAGTACCCCTTTTCACTTCCAAAGATTATAGTATTCAGTTATCAAAATACATGAAAATCTTGTTATTTTTCTGAGCTAACATTATAATATTCTTTTTGGTCACCAATTCTGTTCACTGTGTATGTTTTATCTTCTCAACTGGACTACAGACAGATGTCTTTGCATTAAGAGAGTAAACTGAGATTCTTTGATTAGCTGTCCATGAAATAGTAGTTGCTGGATTCACACAATTTAGTATATAATTTGGCATATAGTAAATTCTGTCTAATTAAAGAATTTTGTGTATCAGACACATAGTAAGAGCTCTAGAAAATGAGTAAGATGGTAAGTGGTTAAAAGGGTATTTTTAGAGTAATTAATCCAAACAGCAACATATGGAATGAACAGAGATTCAAGAAAGAGAGAGAGAGGTAGGTCAAGTAGAAGTCTACTGCAAAATCTAGGCTTCCACTGAACGGGCCCACATGAAGTTAGCAAAGGAAGATTAAACCAAGACAGCATTATAAGCCAGCCTGAGAGACAAGAATGAATAAAAGTTTCATGGACAGAAACCACGAAGGTGAGAGGAAGAGCAATCTAAGCAGAGCAGGGATAGGAATAGTGGTTTTGGTAGCAGATATACTGAATTTACCTTCCTTCAGTGGGACAACTGTCTCACAAACTGTCAAAGATACAGGACTGGGGCACATAGCTAACTAGAAAAGAAAGCAACCATGAGAGTACTTATATGGTATCAGATACTGTTTTAGGTATTTCATTCACAGAACTGGAATTTAAATTTCAGTCATCCACACATTAGCCAGAGATGAGGAAAAGACCCATAGAACTTGGTTAGATTATTGTTCCACCATTTCTAGCTACATAGACCTTGGGGCAATTTACTTACCCTCTTTGTAAACCTAAGTTCTGTCATCTAAGAAATGAGGAGAAATGAGGCAAACTCTGGAAAACAGTATGGAGTTTCCTCAAAAAATTAAAAATAGAACTACACTATGACTCAGCAATTGCACTACTAGGTATTTATCCAAGGGATACAGGTGTGCTGTTTCAAAGGGGCACATGCACCCCAATGTTTATAGCAGCACTATTGACAATAGCCAAAGTATGGAAAGAGCCCAAATGTCCATCGATGGACGAATGGATAAAGAAGACGTGGTATATATATATATGCAATGGAGTATTACTTGCCAATCAAAATGAATGAAATCTTGCCACTTGCAACAAGATGGAATGGAACTAGAGGGTATTAGGCTAAGTGAAATTAGTCAGAGAAAGACAAATATCATATGACTTCACTCATATGAGCACTTTAAGACACAGAACAGATGAACATAAGAGAAGGGAAACAAAAATAATATAAAAACAGGGAGGGGGACAAAACATAAGAGACTCTTAAATAAAGAGAACTGAGGGTTGCTGGAGGGTTTTTGGGTGGGGGATGGGCTAAATGGGTAAGGGGCATTAAGGAATCTACTCCTGAAATCATTGTTGCTCTACATGCTAACTAACTTGGATATAAATTAAAATATGAATTAATTAATTAGAAAAAAAGAAATGAGACTAAAAAAAATGAGACCATAATAATGTCCATCTCAAAGAGCTGGAATAAATGACATACATAAAAAGCAAATAGTGTGATGCCTAACTCAATAAATGTGGTCACTAGTGGAAAAACCAGAGACCTTAACAACTGGCTTTAGGGATGGCCCACATTAAGGGGTAGAAGATAAAGGTACTTAAACAATGGAAGGTATTTAGGGAAATGGGAAAGAACCTTGAAAACACAATGTTATGGAAATTATGGGGCCAAGAGTTTCAAAGAAGGAGTTACTTAATCCAATTTAGTCATGAGGACAGAGAAATGAACCATTCAGCCCTGGTTGTTCTTCCTGTAAGTAAAGTAAATTTGGGTAGCACTACATACCCAAAGTTGGTCATCCATGCCTGGTGGGTTCTTTTTGATAAAAGCACCATAGTATGTAGCAATATTCCGGTGATGAGAATACTTCTTCAACATGTTAATTTCTTGTTTGATTTCTTCCTCTTCATCCTGTATTAGAATAATAAATATTATGTCATGAACAGCCACTGTGTTTAGTAGGATTCTGTTTTTCATCACCATCTATATCAACTACACAATAAATTCTTTCTTAAGTTTTATTCTTCTGTGGTGGTAAACAAGCATACTGACTACAAAGAAAAAAATCACAAGACATCAGATTGGCAATCCTAGAGGCTCTTCTGTTTGTACAGCAAACAGGCATAGTATGCAACCAGCTAGAAAGAAAAAGCTCATCCTTTCACCTGGAAAAGATCAAGGTAGACAGACTATTGAAATAAAATTCACTCTCGGCTTCTGGGAACTATGTCCACTGACTACCTATCACTGATCATATCTGATCAGTAGGAAAGATTGGGGAAAGAAAAAAAAAATACAAGCTCTGACATTTAAAATTTGTTAGGTTCATTTTCTTTGAAGCCTACTTTTATTGAAGTAACTGACTGAAGATGATGAAAGTCAGCTGGGTAAGTTCCCTAGATCTGAAGAAGTTCACAAAACAGGGGAACTCATCTCACCTTCTGGAAACTAAACATAAAAAGAAAGGGGGAACGTGGCAGTGCCATGGATGTGAAAAGAGGTAACTCTCCTACAGACTAAGTTTCCTGATGTTCGGGTTTCATTCATTCTTAGTTTCACTTTGGAGTCCATCAACTTGGCCACTTTTGGAGGCCCTGGCACTATCAGTGGGGGGTGCATGTGCTCTCCCATAATTTTATTTTGATATGTACACATCAGTTGGATTTATTTCTGAGATTGGCGAGGCAAAATTCCATCCCAGGAGAGTTATGTGAGATGTGCATTAGTAACAATTATCTCTGAGGGTACGTTGTAACATCACCTTTACCTAAAGGCCGCCCGTGCTGTGTCCCTGTCTGTCCCCTTGCAGCTTGGGCTGCTTGGCCTCACTTCAGTCTCTACATTGTCGGGCCCTTCTGCGGTTTTCCATGTGATGTCTTCTTTCCCCGTCCTCCTCTGGACACAGCTTTTACTCATTATTCCTAATCGAACTTAAAGGGCCCTCCTCAGGATGTCTTCCCTATTTCTCTCAAGTCCCCCCTGCTGTATCTTATCCACCTCCTACACTTCACACAGGCACCATATTGTTGGTACTGGTGTGGAGATGTGTCATAATTGCTCTTCTACTCGACGCTCTTCATGGATTGTAAGCTCTCCTCTGCCTTCAGGTCTCAGTTCCAGAGTCCCTTCACCAGCAAAGGTTTCTGATCTGTCTGACTTGGTTCTAGCCTCATGGATCATCACATGTGTCTTCCTTTGTAGCACCTACCAGAATTGCAATCTACACTTACCCGTCCTATCATTTGATTAAGGCCTCTCTTTCCTATCAGCCCGTACCAACTGTGAACACAGGAATGGTGCCTGCTTTTGCTCTCTGTAGCATGCCCAGCACCAGGCAAAGTGCCGGTGAACAAATACAAATAAAAGAGAGGACACCTGCAAGGACCCCGCTACTACAGTGGCATCAGGGGTACTTGAGAGGAAACGGTGAGGGTGAGATGAGAACGGTGAAGTGCTGACATTTCTTCATCATGAGAAAATAAGTTTTAGTGAAAAACAATGGAGATTTGCAAACCCAGGAGAGTGAAGCCTCTTACATGTCACAAGTCTTAACAAAATCAAAGACTAACTGATCTCAAAATAGAACATAAGATTGAGGTGCTGAGCTAAGGAGAAGCATGTGGCCCCAACATTGAGGAGGGGAGTCCAGGAGTGAGGGGCTGGGACAGTGGCTGAGGGAAGGGATGGCATCCGATGACCAATGGATTCTTCCCTGCAGCTATGAGAGACTACCTACACATTCACTGTAGCCTGAGGACAGACTGACCTTCACAGACCTTCTACTTGTTGAAGGGCCCCTGTAGCATGCCTCAAATGTCTTACTATGGTGCAGATTAAGCTATTTTAAACTTACCATGTGGGCCAAATAATTGTGGATGAATGCAGGATGTGAGCATATGTACTTTAGGGAAGCCCAAACAGAAGGAGGAAAACAAACCTGAGGGTTTCTGTGAGCAGCCTGGTATCGACAGCTGCTTCCATTAAAGAGGCAACTACCTGGGGCAGTGAAACACCAATCACTTTCCAATGGCAGCCTGCCAATCTCACCTTTGGTCATTCTTAGAGACAAGTTGGTTGTATAAGCATTGCTGCCGGCCTCCTAGGTTCTCAACAGGATGGAGGGTGATGTGGGACAATCCAAGAGGGGAGAAGTATCCTTTTTAAAAATGTTTGTTTATTTATTTATTTTTGAGAGAGAGAGAGCGCAGCAGGGGAGGCACCGAGAGAGACAGAGAGAGAGAGAGAGAGACAGAGAGAGAGAGAGAGAGAGAGAGAGAGAGAGAGAGAGAGAGAGAGAATCCGAAGCAGGCTCCAGGCTCCAAGCTGTCAGCACAGAGCCCGACGCGGGGCTCGAACCCACGAACTGTGAGATCGTGACCTGAGCTGAAGTTGGACGCTCAGCCGACTGAGCCACCCAGATGCCCCAGGGGAAAAGTATCTTAAAAAGTTTACCATACTATTAAGAAAAACAGTTAAATAATAGTGTGATTCAATATATAATTAAATCCAAAATAAATAATACTGGAGATCGGAATGAAGGCAGCAAGTTCTCCATCACTTTGCGAAGGTAAACTGAGGCAATATGAAAATGAAGAAAGCATATGCACTGAGTCAGAAAAATGAGGGTCGGCAGATGGGGTGCATGTTCACTTTGGGCTCCACTCTTTTCTGGCTACATGGCCTTAGGGAAGCAACCTCGCTTTTATTTTTATTTGTATTTTTTGAGTTTTATTTATTTAAGTTATCTCTACACCCAACGTGGGGCTCGAACTCACAAACCTGAGATCAACAGTGGCATGCTCTTCCAACTGAGCCAGCCAGGCATCCCTAACCTAACTTTCAGAACTTAAGTTTTCTCATCTAGAATTACATACAGATTTATAATAGTATTGTATTATATGCCCAGTCTTTTGTGATATTTGAACGAAGTATGTTTGAGTTATAAATGCAAAATAAACACTGTTATTAATCTTGTCAACCAAAAAAATAAATACATAACAAGGGTGGAAGGGCAAGAATGAAAGTATCTTGAATTTTAGTTTAAACTGCACTGTTTCCAAACACAATTATGGAACCACTGTGGGTCATGGTTATGGAGCTCTAGCATAGAACCTTGATTTGGAGGTTATGTGACCTTGTAAGTGGGCATGCATTTTATCAGGCCTTCAGGGCTATGGTTTATCCTGATTTCTAGTCTAGGGCAACGGTGGCAGCAAGTTAGGCAGTGGAACTGAAAAGCACACACGTACTAGTAACTATGAGAACTTATTCAACCATTCCATAAGCGGTCTACCCTCTCACAACACAGCTCATTGAAAAGGATGAGGTTACGATGGTTTCAAAAAGACAAAGATAACAACAGAGGCTAGAATTAGATTTCAAAGCTGTAAGAAAAGGATGTCTTCTGTTTTGTAAATGGGTTATTCTTATGTCTGCAGAATTAAGCAAAAGGATCAAGCTCACTGGGAAACAAATGAAAAAAAAAAGTAATGGTACTAAATTGTTACAAATTTTACAAGGGAATAATTTTTAAAAGCCAAGTCCAGGATACTGGGAAGAACTATTACTTCAGTACTGATACTGCAAAATCTAGTCCAAGCTGATTCATTATGTACCCTCAGGCATTGCATAGATACTCTCTGGATATCAGCCATTTTCACCTGTGATTGAAAATAAGAATATCTATTTAAGCTGCCTCTCAGGGCTTGGAAAAAACTAAGTGCTTATTTAAGCATAGCTTTATTGTCAAAAGAAAGAAGATTGCTTTTTTCACAAGATCATGGGAATCTATTTATTGCTTAGTATTTGTGGTAGACTTGGACTGGGAAGGAGACAGAGAGGGAGTAGAAAGGCCATGATATTCTGCAGCCTTCTTCATGAAGAAAGGGAGCCCATTAGTTCTTCTTTTTGTCTCTGGGCTCTGCCATGTGACCTGCTCTGGCCAATGGAACATTAGTAAATGTGCCCTAGTAGAGGCTGGAAAAGTACCTGTGCACTGGGGCATGCTCTCTCTTATTGCTGGCAGACAACTCTTCCATGTGAGAAGAAAGTGGTTTTCACATGCAAGGAAATGGACGCATCCAGGAGATGCTTTTAAGCCATTGACTGCCTCTAATGACGATATCATATAACAATATGATACCAGGGTTATAAAACATAGCCAAAGCCCACCTCCATTATGTCCCAGAAACTGTGTGTGTTATTTTATTTCATACTCAAAACAGCTCTATTAAGTAGATGATTTAATGATCCCATTTTACAAGTGAGGAAAATGAATTTCACAGAGGTTAAGTAACCCCCAAGTTCATTCGTATTTTAAATGTCAGAGCTAAGATTCAAAGCAAGATTTCTCTGACTCCAAAGCCAGTGCTCTTAATTCTCTACTGAAAACTCCAGTTACCCATGGTGATAAAACAAAAGCTGCTAATCATGAAAGAAGTGTCTGGGAACATTTCAAGCCAGGGATGAAGAGAAACGCGCCTTTGGTCCTCCAATTAAAGAAGCTTGTTAGCACACAATAGTATTTGCTTATGAATGATATCAAGGGATAAAAGAGGGATTTTAAGTTGCATATTTAATACATGGGGAATATACTTTAAGCACCTACACTATGCTAGGATTTAAAAATGGAATTAATAAGGCATTTAATATTAGTGTGCTCTATAACAAAGAGTTTGACCAACATTTAGCTCTCAATCCATGGAACAAGAGTAAAACTGCATAACTTATAATAATCCAAGGGACGGGTCAGTTTCAATTCAGAAGTATGAGATGTATAGACTGGTAAGTGCCACTACACCCTAGGCATATGGGCATCAGGTAGAACCACTTCTGCTCCTGCTCAACCAGTCCTGCTTTCCATAGCACTTGTTGGCATTAGGCAGTTGTTTGTGTTAATTTCCCTATCATTCTCAACTCAAGTGTTGACAGAATATGACACGAAGTTGAAGATAATTTATTGTTAAAGAATCAGAGACTATTAGAATTTAAAGGGGTTGTTGACATTTTCCAGAATGTACGTTTTAAAATAATTTGTAATAGTGAAATCCTTTCCTCCAATAGAAATTTTATTCAGGATGCCAACAAATATAGCATCAACAAAAACTAGACTTTTAAAATCAGTAAAATTTATTTTTGTGAGTGTAACTATGTGATATCTAGTTATAAAATTAATCAATGACAACAAAGAAGCTGTTTTAGTGAATACGTTAGATGTTTGAAAGAAATATAAAGTCCCATATCAGCTTCAGTATCTCATTAATTTTCAGTTTTGTTTTGTTTCCAAGGCATAGAAAAAACAAGATAAGTAATTGCGAATTTCTCTTTTTAAACAGAAAACTCTGAAATTTCAGTGGAAATTCTTCTTTCTGAATGAAATTGTGCACACGAACGGAGTAACTTAGCAGTACAAATTAAGAGGCTGCCATTTTCCAGTGTGTTTGTTGGTATATAACATACAGTTTGAGGTTTGTTTTATCACAGTTTATTAAACATGAATATATATTAAAAATTAGATAATATTTAAGCATGTACGGATCTCGTAAAATTATCTCAAGGTGGGGTTATGCACCTGTAAACTGTATTTTTATACATTGAAGGAAACAAACCCAGAATGGTCCAATGACCTAAGCCTTGAGAGAACTGGGACTTTGCCTTGACATTCTGTAGGCAGTGCCTGGATTTGCTGTATATGTTAGTCTTAAGCTAATGAATTCATTCAATAAACATTTAACTCCCTACTGTACCCCAGGCACAGTGCTAAATGCTAATAATATAATAATACAACAATGGGCACCATGGATTCAAGCTCTGCCACAATGAAACTTAACTATAGGCTAGTGGGGAACACCGATGGAAATCAAAGAATGACACAGATGCATGAACAGTTACAAACAGGAGAGGTATGGATAGCTAATCTAATTGGAGGCATCAGGGGAGACAGCACCAAGGATTTCAAGTTTGGGCTGAATTCTGAAGGCCTTGTCGGGGGTACCCAGTTGGGAAGAAAGAAAAAAAGTGTGACATGGTGTGACTATGGAGGGAACCAATTTTCGTGTAGAAAAATAGTGACTGCCAAAGCCCTATAGATGGAAGGGGTATGGCATGTTGTCTTCTATAGGAATTGTTGGTACCATGGAGAGAAAAAGGAAAGATGTCGGCAAGAGACACTGTGATAATAATAATATGCACTGAACATAGTGTTCTACATATTGTTCTCAAAAACTTTCTTTATAAATAACTATGCTTACTTCTCTTATAAGAGAGGGGGTGTGATCCACAAGGCAAGGTTAAGCAACATGCTCAGGGTAAGGGAGCCCTGAAATGTCAAAACTAGAATATACCAGATGAAAGTGCCAATCTACAGTGCTCTTCTTTCCCATGAGGCTAACCTGCTCTCTTGCTGGGAAATTTCTCTTGCTGGGAAATGCTGTCCCTTAGAGATCCAGCTAGCACAGCCTGATGTGCATTTTTCTCATACCCAAGCTTCCACTGATGATGACTCCTTATAAAACCACGAATTAAAAAAAAATAAATAAAATAAATAAAGACCCTTGATCAAGTTAACACAGAAGTAAATGAGTTTTACTCCTGGTAGTGTTGTCACTAACTTGCCTCAAGTCTTACATAAATGAGGTGGCTTATATCCTCAGGGACCCTACACCTATAATTCAGGTAACAGCTCACAGGAATTGGAATGAGTCTTATCTGATGGTATAAACAGTATAATTGATAATGCCTCCCCTTTGTGTTTTGGTTACCAGGAAAAAAATAATTTTCTAGTTTTCTGTGGCTTATCATTTGGATTTGTTTTTCTTTTATCTGGCTTTCTACTCTTTTATAGTTTCTCTGGTCTCTTATTTTCACATGTATATTATCATTTTGTATAGCATCTACTATGCCCCAGGTTCTAGGTTAGCAAGCCCTGCAGGAGGTACGAGATGAAAACTGCACAGTTTCCATTCCTGGCTCATTAAAGTCAGTAGGCTTTAAATGAGGGAGGACTTTCCATAAAGGGAACACAAGGGGTGAGCTTCAAGTCACTGGGAAGAGAGCCAACATATTGATGGGAAAGTCAAGCCACAAAAGAAAAAAAGCGCCCAATAAGAGAGAACCTGATAAAGTCCAAAGGTGGACATACATATGAAATGGAAATGTGCTGGCAGCACAGAGGAGGGGGTGAACGTACAGAAGGAGACCCCACAGTCTGCTACCGAAGAGCCTGGTTGCAAACCTGGATTTGAATAGCACGCTCAATGATCCAGGTACTCCTCATACCTCTGTGTGCCAACATCCTCCCCTACACGTATCTCAACTTCACTAGGGGCATAAGAGAATTAACTATAATTTTGACCAAATGCTTAGAGGTACACAAATGAAAGGCACTACTGAATACAAACCGTAATGATGTACAAATATTTTTAAAAATGAGTGAGCCTCATTGTTCACCCTCATTAGTTTGGGGGCATAGACAGTAGTTTCCAGGTTCATTCTTTGCTCTTAAGGAATCTGTCTGACATGCGTGCATACATATATGACAAGTCTATACACCCAGTGTGCATGCACGTGTGCAGAGACCTGGACAGACATAAGCCACCAAAAGGGGGACAGTCTGTAGGCAAGACAGGGGGAGATGCTGAAATGTGCAGGCAGTGGGCAGCTCAGCTTGTTCATTTTTAGAGCTCTAGAAGCTTTCTAAGTTCCAAATGCTGTATACCATACAGAACTGATGCACTAAATATAGCCTCCAAGGTAAAAGGTATTATGGACACAAAAATAACATGTTTATCTTTTCTTTGTTAAAAGTTCTCATCATGTGCTTTATCAGATGATCTGTCTGCTAAAGATGCCAACCTGAAAAGCCCCAAAGGAGAAGTCCCAAAGAGGCGTCCAGAGGGCTCTCTGAAGCAGAAGGGTGTGGGCTGGGGATTCCTAGGCTTTGTTGAACCCACCTGAGAGTGAGACTCCTAGAGCTGAGAATGCCCTTCTCCCAGCACTAGTAACACAAAACCGAGATCTACTCATCCTCGGATCTCACTTACCGATTCCCAGGCTTTGTTGAACCCACCTGAGAGTGAGACTCCTAGACCTGAGAATGCCCTTCTCCCAGCCCTAGTAACACAAAACCGAGATCTACTCATCCTCAGATCTCACTTACCTGTCACTTTATCAGGAAACATACTAGCCACCCGGATAGATTCGTTTCCTCTTAAATTCTCTCTTAATACCCTCTGTACAGTCCTTAGAAGCTAATCAAAACTGTGATTAAGTAATTGTTCAGCTATTTTTCATGTCTTTTATACATGTTGGAATGTAAGATTCCAGAAGACAGAGCCTGTGTCTGTTCTACTCATTGCTATCAGTCCAGAACATAGCACACCCTTTCATTCTTAAATGAACGAATAATTATGGTTTCAATCTTTGGCTTCTAGAATCTAGCTATATACATTCTCTCCTAGATCCTGCTCTATAGTAGGTCATTTGGTACATGCTTGGGGTGAGACATTGTTCAGGGTAAGACTAATAACTCTGTAATTGAGGTGATGAAGACAGGGCTGATTCAAACCATTTACACACATCAACAAGAGACTAACCCAGGGATGGTGCACAGTTCACAGCATAGGCTGACATCTCCACACTATCATCTACTAATGACAGAAGTTCAATGCATGCTCTAAACTCTTCTTTCCATTCCTATCGACTGCCCCATTCAGGAATTCACTGTATCTTACCAGGACTAATAATTAAGATCATTTATTGAGGACCTGTTATGTGCCAAGCACCAGATATTATATCATTTTAGCCTCAGTATAAGTTTGTGATGTCTGTATTTCCAGCCAACACATAAGAAAAATGAGACTCATGGGGTGCCTGGGTGGCTCAGTTGGTTAAGTGTCCAACTCTTGATTTTGGCTGTCATGATCTCATGGTCTGTGAGTTCAAGCCTCACATCAGGTTGTATGCCGAGAGCACGGAGCCTGCTTGGGATTCTCTCTCTCCCTCCATCCCTGCCCCTATCCCCCCCAAGGTCACTGTCAGTAAGGAGGTAGTAGGTGATCTCAGCTCTACCTGAGTCTGCAGGCCATGCTCCATGGATACTCCCTCATCTTTCATTCCTAAAACAGGGCTGTGGGGAGAGTGGACACACCCTAACTGGCTGACTTTGAATTCCAACTCTGCCATTTACTATCTGTGGGGCTTGGACAAGTTACTTAGGCTCTTCATGCTTTTAATTACTCATTTGTAAAATGAACACAGTAGCAGTGTCCGCTAATGGGAGTTGTTTCGAGGATTAAACAGACTAATATATGTTGTATTAAGTAGAACAGTGCTTGGCATATGATAAGTACTCAGCCATTTTTATTTTGACCATGGATGTTGTTGTTATGACTATTATTAATAAGGTTATGTTCTGTGCTACCAATCGCTCCCCTGAACAGTCTCTCTTTGGGAGAGAGGAACGAAACGTGCTTGTAGCAGTATGTACCCTGACTCTTCAAAACAATCCGGATGAAAAGATTTTTTTTTTTTTTTTGGTCCAGTTTTAGCCAACATTAACTATGGGCAAAGCCCTCTACCAGAGGCTCCAGGGAGACCACTTCCTTACCCTTCAAAGAAGGATGGAGGCTGGTCATGAGCTTCAGCCACAGGAATTCAGTAAGCAGGAATTGAAATAGGAACTCAGTCAAACAGGGTTTAAAATGGATCCTCCTAGTAGACAATCCCATCACATTAATTTACTGTTCAACTTCTGGCTCCCACATTGGCTCTTGCACTGGTTTGGGGGAAAGGACCAGGACGTATAGCATCCCATCCCTGGTTTAAAAAAAAAAAAGTTTATATTTCTTTTATATATTGGATTTTTGCCTAAGAGGATGTGATCAAAATGTTCTATTGGGAAAACAGAAGGTTTGAAAACCATGTAAAATCCTGTCATGCTATTTACTTCCTTCATGACCTGGCCCTACCTTGTCCAGAAGAATCTTGTATCACTCTCTCCTCAGCCCTTTTGAAACTAAATCATGTAATAGTTTCCAGAATATACTTCAATGCTATTTCAGCCTCCATGCCTTGGCACAGGCTGTCTCCTTGGCCAGGAATATCTGTCTGATTGTCCTTCCTGGGCTTAATTACTCTACCTCACTGTCAATATCAAACTTTATAAGTAGCTTGGTTCATGAATTTTATAACTTTATTATAAAATGGATTCGTTTCACTTATAAATATTTGGGGCGAGGTTATATAATTGTGAGTTCCCCTGCAGACAAAGGGGCACTTTTTCATCTTTGAATTTCCAGTGCCCATCAGAAGAAACTCAGTTTTCAGTAAATGTTTATTGAATATATTAATGGGAAAAAAACACACAGTAAATTAAACACTAAATGCCTTTCTGTGTTAATTGGAGACCTATAGCAATGTGGTTGAGATGATGGATTTCAAGGATAGAGTTAAATCGCTCAGGCTGAAATAGTCACCCTACCATGTACACGTTACATTGAGCCAGACACTTAATAAGCCCGGTCTTCTCATCTCTGTAATGGCGCTGCTAATGGAAGTTGTTTTGTAGGTTACTGAAAGGATTAAATAATCAGAATATAGAAGGTGCTTGAAAGAGTCTGGCTTGTAATAATCACTCCCGCAGTGTTAGTTACCATTATTATTATTTCTGGCTGCAACATAACAAAGGCACTTAGACAGGCACTTGAGAACCAAATCAGTTTTAAGCACATCCACTGCAATGGTATTTGATAGCACAGTGCTGCAATTCTCCCGGTTTTACCTACTCAGCATCCTTCCCACCCTTTCCTCAAATATCTCTCGTGTTTTTCTTTCGTGAATCGTCCTTTCGTGAATCATCCAGCCCTTAGTCCCTGTAGCTTCCAGGGCCAGGCACCCAATCCAGATATGGAAGAAGGAAACAAGGGTTGGCTCAGGAATAGGGACGTGACCCAAGCTGCACCACTGATATTCAGACTGGCACTTTGCTGGGACTTACAATAATGAAGTAATTAGAACATGAGCCTGGACCTGTTGGTGGGAGGAAAGCAGAGCACAAAGATAGAGAGAGCCAACATTCCTAATCACACTATGTGACTTCCAATAATTTCCATTTTCAGCTTCATTTGGTTTGACGGGGGCTTTGGTACTACACCCCACAGTGTCCTGAGCAATAGGATCAGAACCAGTCATTGTAAAGGTGAAAGCCTATGGCATTAAGTTATTATCTCCTTAAGTCCTGTGTGGGCTTCAAGGTATCATTGTAAAGGGACTGGTTTACACCAGGAATTTTTCTCCAAATGAAAATGAGAATCATTTACAGGGTGATCAAAGAACCACAGTTTCTTCACATATGGTGGCCAGAAAGCAGCAAATCTAAAAGCCTAGAGAAGTGCCCCTCTGACTTTCACGAATCTGGAGTTCCTTGAGGAGCTTGTAGAAAAGGCAGCTTCTGAGGGTCCCCCAGGACCCTTTCTCATGAAGACCACCAGAGGGCTGACAGTTCACTGAAGCTAGTGGTCCACTTTGAGAAATGTTGTTTAGATATTGTAGGCAAATCTAGAGTACACAAACCCAGCTGGGAAGGAATCCCCAGAAAGCTGCGAAATGAAGAAATTCTCATAATTATTTCAGGAACTAAAACAACTTCAAAGACTGAGTCTGAGTCGAAGTACTAATTCTGAAGCAAATATTGGCAATTTTGGAAGTGTCTCGGCATTAAACCCAGAAGAGCAGAAGCATTATATCCAGTTCTCTTTGTGGCTATTTTCTATTAAAAAAAAAAAAAAAAAGAAAGTGGTGTAGAATAAAAACAATAATTTAAAAATTGATTTCAAGCTTATGGTTTTATCAATTTCATTACAATAAACTATAGTAACTTTGCAGTAGATCACTGCAGACAATTAACAAAGACGACCTTTGAGAATTCATCTCCATTTTTAACAGAGCAGCTATAATGAGCGCAATTATAATAATTGGTAAGAAGCGTTTGCAGCATTCCATAATACACAAAAGACAACATGGCAAAATGAAATAGATTGTTTTCTGAGGATACCACACAAATTCCACAAAGGAAATCATACACTGACTGTAGTGTGTAAGGAAGGGGGTGATACAAAAGTCATTTGATGCTGTATCAGACACCGAGGGAAATAAGAAAACTATCTCCTGATGTGTTATCCATATTTATCTTTGATAAAGCGTCAATGGTTACAAAATAGTCAATGATGTGCCTGAATCAGGGAAACTACTCAGCCTTTTCAAAAAGGGTTCCCTTAGAAAATTAAGCCTCAATAACATAAAGCATACATTGTATGCAACGGATCGACTCCCTATGTGCTGGCAACAGCCTTAGCTCTGTATCATCCTCCGGAGAATTGAGAAAAGAGACTCCCAAGTTATTTTCTGTTGAGCTTCGCTATCTTGTGGAACTCAGTTTAAAAGGGCTGACACTCCTTAAACTGAGAATACATACGATGGGATAAAAAGCTGTGTTGATTCCAAAGCAAGGTGGTCTAACAATAGTCAGTGGTTCTTCAAGCAACTTGAAGTCTCAAAAATAGAACAAGAAACTAGAAAAGTAATATCCAGTGCTCTCAAGTCATACTTTGCGCATCAACATACAGCTTTGTGCGCTGAGATTAATGATGTCAATGGAAATCAACTGTCGGTTCCACAGAGCCACACAACGGAACTTTGCAGCATGAATGTCTTGGACCCCACCCACAACCAGCAATTGTTAAACTGCCAAGTGCATCACATTATGTGAAGATCCTATTCAATCCAGGGAAAATATAGTAGTATGACTTCAGCAGAATTGCAAAACAAATTGACTTGTTTTGTGGTAAACACTTTGCAAAGGGTTTACAAACTTATAATGGGTTTCTGTGTAGATACTGATAGTACCTGATCTTGACTTTTGTGTCAGATTTGCTAACTGACCACACCAGTATCCATTCTCCCTTCCTGCCTGACTAACAGAACCCAGATTTTTAACTGCACATATTGGGAGAATAAAAAACTACATTTCCCAGTTTCCCTTGCAGCCAGGTACACCCAATGAAAGCAGAAGTTAACTAGAAATGTTGTATACAAGTAGACAAGATTTTAGTGGAAGGAGCTCTTTTCTGTACCCTTCTGCTCCCACCCACTCACTCTTCTTTTCTTGCCGCCAAAGAATGTGATCAATTGAAATCTGACAACCACCTTGAACCATGGAAGTGACCTTTAGGGTGGAAGACACTTGGTCACACTGTTGCCATACATCCCTGGGCTACAGATTCCAGACTCCTTTAACATGAGACAGCAAGACAACTTGCATTGTGCTCCAGCCTTTGTTATTTTGAGTTTTCTGTTTCAAGTGGCAGAATCTAAACCTAATTCATATAGTCTACATGCAATTTCTTATTCAGTAAAGGCCAGGTGAACTAATAAACTAATAGAGATTAAGTATCTGAACTGGTTTGCAACCTCTGAAATTTGAATAACGTATTTGAAAAAATAAAATAAATAAATGAAAGGACAAATAAAAGGGAGTAGTACTTTATCAAAGTGCCAATAAACATGGGAACGATTTTTTGCCACTGAAAGGTATCTATAATTTAAAGATGAACTCAGATCATTAATAAGTAAGGAAAGGAAGGCAGTACGAAGTGTGGTATAAATGAACATTAGTGAAATTAGTATTACGGTAGACAGTGTATCATATAATGTATACTTATCAAAGGTAACAAACTAGGCCAGAAAAGATATATATAGATTGAAGTCTGTCTGACAAACAGATATATTGTGTGCCTTTTTAAAATTTGTATGTTGGTTCTTGGTATCTTCATGTGGTTCATTCATTCTGTGTCTATTTACATCAAATAAACCACTTCTGGGCCAAATGGAAGACTTTGGTCTTTTAGCTTTTATGTACAGCAAGCAGACATCTTAGAAAAATCCCCAGAACAATAGAAAATTATTAACATATTTTTGATGTCCGGTGTGTGTTTTCAAGTCTGATTTTTGCTCTGTACTCTCAAAAAGGCATTAAAATATTTTAAATAGCCACAGCAAAAAGATTGAAAGCATAAGATTGTATTTAAAATAAAGTCTATTCCTTTTGATCATCCAGGCAGAAATTTTGTTTCAGTGTTGCTCCATAATAACAAGAATTTTTGGTTATTTGGTCAATAATTTCGAGGAGGGAAATGTTTATGTTAAATATCCTACTAGGATTTTAGAGCTACCCAAACTCTTATCTACTCCAGCGTTAGGTGGACCTTTGGGAAAACTGTTAAGACCCATCTCTTCTGTGTAATCTCTGTATTATTCTTTTAATACCTTCAAATCCATGTTCTGTCTTCATATGCAAATATCCTTGGTTGTGTTTATGTAAATTTTTGAAACACATTATTTGCTCTACATAAGGCAGTGTGGAGGTTTCTAATTTAATTAGAATGGTTTATCCCTGGTCTTCTCAGTCAGATGTTGAATACTCTTACTGCTCTATGTTAAGCTCAGTGAGGAAATATCTTAGATGTTTAAGAAGATTCTATTTCTGAAAAATGATTTTTTCACTAATTTCTCTATCATAACTATATAGCTACTGAGATGGCAAAATAAAGATACGTTACCCCTGTGACATCCATAACCTTAATGGCTGCAAGCTGGCCCGTTTTAACATGACGACCCTGTAAAGAAAAAAAGTAATAATAGAAGACTTTAGTTCTGATAAGCAATGTCTACATTCATTTCCAACTATAGAGAACAATTATCTAGATCACTGTTATAGAACACCGATAGGGAAGACAGACAGACAGAGATGGACAGACAGATACACACATACACACACACACACACACACACACACACAGAAATCTTAAATGCTTTAAGGATCAATTTCTATTTAGCATTTACTTTGTAAAACATCTCCATCATTTTGGTTTTTTGGGTTTGTTTTCATAACGGTTGTCAAGTTAACCAAAAAAAGGCAATATTCAATAACTTGTTTTTATCTTCTCTCCAAGGTAAGGGCTAGTGTGAGAGGAAGGGGAGCTAGGTCTGGGTGTGGAGACACAAGTATCTCCTCTGTCAGAAAATAGTCAGTAGGTGAAGAAACTTTAGTTTCCTTGATTATGAAAATATCTTGTATTAACAGTCTCAACTGGATTTGACTCTGCTATTACTTGAGACTGTAAGTTAATCTCTATCTTAAAAGTGAGGCTAGAATAAAACAGATAGCAATAAATCTAAATTTGTGATCAAAGGGACAACATTGAACAGAAGCAACTATTTCCCCGAAAATGGGCAACTTGAGTCTTTGGAACCACAATGAAGTGTCAACCACACAGAATCAGAAGAGAATAGGGTGTGGTGAGGGGCCAACACCAGAACAGAAGATTTCTCCTCACTTGCTCCTTGAGATACGTGAAGTCTACCTCCCACTCTCACACAGTAGCAGGGATGACCAATATGTCTAACTTCTAAATGCATTTCATATATGTCTTCTAAAATACATTTCAACTATGACTGCTCCCCGGGAGTGTAATGCTGCTTCCAAGATCAGTTGGATTCAAATCCCAGCTGCATAACCTTAGGCGAGTCTCTTAACTGTCTTGGCTTCAGTTTCTTCATCTGAAAAATGGAGATAACGGTACCTGACTCCTGGGATGGCCGTGAAAATTAAATGTGATAATGTATATAAAGTGTTTGACAATGCCTGGCACAGATCAGCTGTCAGCAGATGCTGCCTATGATTGTTTGTGACCCTGTCCTGTGCTTCATGTTAAATGTTGTCTTTCCTTCTAGGCCACGTGACTCATGAAGGCCTGGGTCATGTCTCATCGTTGTGTTTCCAGTACCTGGAATGGTGGGTGCTCACCCCACAGATGAAGTGGTGTGTTTATGGATGAAAACAGCAGGTGATGGATGCTTGTAGTTGGGAAGAGGGGAGAGGCTTAGTGCTGTCTGCCCCTTTGCGTCTCATCTTTCTCAGCTTTTTGCATCTATTTTCTCTGACTCTAGTAGCACTTCCTTCACCTTCCGGCCTCTCATCCTGCTCCCTTTCCTCCTTGGTCAGGAAAGAGCTAAAAGAAGGAGGCATCAAGTTGGTAACTCAATATGGACACGGCACAGCCCCTCCTACTTATTTCGACCTTTAAGACAGTAAGGGAGGAGCCGGGAGTGTCATCTCTCAGAGCCCTGAACTGAAGCTCCAGAGGCCTGAGTCCTGTCCAGGTTCTGCTCATGACCAGTAGGTTCATCCGAGACAAGTGATGTAACCCATCTGAGCCCTGGTTCCCTCCTCTGCAAAATGTGGGGGAAAAGGGCTCAGTGGCTCAAAGTGAGGGGAGCAAGTATTTTTGTTACCACCACCCCTTTCCACTGCAAAGAGCATTTGGAAATAGTTTTGGCAATGACTGAGTGAGTAGTGTAGTGCTACTGCAATTCAGTGTCCAGAGATCAGGAATATTAACTTCAGGCAGAGAGTTAATCTCACACAAGGGAGAAGTAGCAACAGCGCCCTCTGTTGATAAACACTAAACGGCCTCTGGAATTGTCCAGGTCCCAGTAAGAGTCTATGGTGCTGTAATGTTGACCATAGCAAAGGAATCAACAGCTTTTCTTTGGGAATACAGTTGACTCCCGAACAGTGTGAGGGTTGGGACACTGACCCCTGTGGAGTCAAAAATCCATGCATAACTTTTGACTTCTCAAAAACTTAACAAATAATAATCTACTATTCACCAAAAGCCTTACCAATAACATAGATCGGTTGGTTAACATATATCTTGGGGCACTTCTGTGGCTCAGTCGGTGGCTTTTGATTTCTGCTCAGGTCTTGATCTCACAGTTCATGAGTTTGAGCCCCGCACTGGGCTCTGTGCTGACAGTGTGGAGCCTGCTTGGAATTCTTTCTCTCTTTCTCTCTTTCTCTCTGCCTCTCCCTTGCTTGCACTCTTGCACTCTTTCTCTCTCTCTCAAAAATAAATAAACATTAAAAAAAATATGTCCTATAGTGATGTATTTTATGGACTGTATTCTTACAATAAAGTAAGCTAGAGAAAAGAAAATGTTATTAAGAAAATCATAAAGAAGAGAAAATACATTTACAATACATACTGTAAAAAATCTGCATGTAAGTGGACCAATGCAGTTCAAGCTCATGCTGTTCAGTGGTCAACTGTATAAAGTCTTTAAAGTAAGGGCCATAAATCATACCTTAAACAATGGCTGTTTCTCTACTAAAGCACTAAAGAGGGTAGAGAAACTGAAGGCAAATATAGAGGGTCTGAATGGTATCCTAGAGCTGATTCACCTTGAAATTATTATTATTATTTTTTTTTTTTGAGAGAGAGAAACAGAGTGAGTGGGGAGGGGCAGAGACAGAGTGAGAGAGAGAATCCCAAGCAGACTCCACATTATCAGCACGGAGCCCGATGCAGGGCTTGAACCCACGAATTGTGAGATCATGACTTCAGCCAAAACCAAAAGCCAGACACTTAACTGACTGAGCCACCCAAGCGTCCCCACCTTGAAATTCTTTTAATGGCTCCATACAGCCAGATAAGGGCAAAACCACCTGCATATGGCTTGCAGGGCCTCCTACGAACTGGCCCTCTATCTGCCATACCACCTTGGTAGGCTCCCATCTGCTCTTATTCCGTGGTCCTTGAGACTAAACTATTTGTGTTCTTTAAATGTACCATATTGTTTCTTGCCTCTCTGATGATGTGTTTCCTTGGCCTAAGACACCCTTCACCTCCTGAATCCCTAGTAAATTTATTCACTCTTGTCAGATTCAACTTAAGTACCACCTTCTCTGAAACCTCACTGTCAATCACTCACCTCTGTGCTACCAATGAACATGTTCATGTTTCTGTTATTGCACTGGGCCCAAAGAACCTGTCCCTCTGTTTTTCCTTCCTACACTCCCTTCCTTCTTCTCTGGCTTCATTTATAGGAGACCCCTGCCTAGGACCCCTCCCCCCAATCTTATATAGAATCCTCCTGGTTCAAGAAGAGGCTTGACCAGCAAACTCCGGTTTGCTCTGACAGCCACCTCTTTCTCTTCCTCTGTGGGAGCCCGAAGCACCTCTGTCAACACGCAGTTTGAGAAACAGTGCACTTGATCTTTAACTCCTTAAGAAACAGGGGATCCTCTTGGAATTAATAATTTGTAACAAAGACACGTCAACACCTAGTTCTTTCCACCAGCAGCTTGGGAGCCAAGCAGGTCTAGCTCTTGCTCTGGGCCCAAGGTCAGGGAGCAGACATAATACAAGCAATCCATTTCATATTTCAAACACAAGGCACTGGGTAGTTCTTGGTCTGAAATAAATAAATATCTGCTACTTTTTTGAATGTAGAGTATGTTGTTGTTTGGTATTTGTTTTTATTTTAGTAACTGCTCTAATGTCATTAAAGGCAACACTGAGAAAAAAAAAATTAACCTACTTCTCTCCCATTTTAAATTTCACTTCTAAGCTGAAGAATAGTTCTCGATGGCTCTGACAGATGACTGAATAATACACCCCGGGATGGCAGTTTGGGCTTAAATGAGATCCTGGAGATGGAACAATTAGCAGCCTCAGCTCAGTCCCGGGCAAAGGCATCCCCCGCACTCTGGAATAGGAAGGCTGCTGAGCTGTCAACCTTTGATAGAGGAGGGCCACAAAGGAGGCCGCCTGGCACGAGGTGCCTTTTACATCACTGGAGAATGTCAGCCTCAATTAGGATCCAGATTAAGGCTGACTTTGAGGGAATAGCCAGGAGTCAGCTGACCTAAAGATCACTAGAAACTTGAGGCGCCGTCATTGTTAGGACAGCGTTTGAAGAGGCACATAAAGTGTTCATAAAGTCACAAATAAATTGAGTAGGAAGAGACCCTAAGGTGCCTAATCCACTGCCCTTTTTGGGATGAGGCCAATATCTTACAATTAATGAGGACCTAATGCCAGGGCACTTTCTCCTCTTTCCCAATTCTGCCATCCAGCTCTTGAATTAAAAATTATTATCATTAAAATTAAAAAAATTATTTTAAACAAATCTTCTTTTCATATTTTACTTAACTGGAGTTAAACATTGAACCATTCATCTCTATTTCAGGTAGGATTTAAAAGAAAAAAGAATTTTATTTGATTGCAAGGCAACATGACAGGAGAATTTTATTTTTTTTTACTTTATTAAAAAAATAATTTTTTTAATGTTTATTTATTTTTGAGAGACAGAGAGAGAGAGTGCGAGCGGGGGACAGGCAGAGAGGGAGGGAGACACAGAATCAGAAGCAGGCTCCAGGCTCCATGCTGTATGACAGGAGAATTTTAAAGTGAAAATTTAACATTACCCCTAATTTTAATTTATTTTCACTTATGAAAGAAACAAAAAATCTAAACATAGACTCCATCTATATTTGGATCTAAAATACATATTCAACCAAAGACAAAATAATTTTTATTCTGAAAAAAAAAAAAACCTGAAAGGGAGACAAATGGTTAAAATTTTTTTCTCCACAAAAATTAGAAAAAAAATATCTTATTTAACTGTAGTTGCTGAGTCATTTTTAATAAAAGAATGAAGTGGTTTTTTTTTCCCCTGAAATAACCAACAATAACAAAAATAACAGACTAATTCTAGAAAGGCATAATTGGTATTCGAGTAGGATCCAAGCCTATTGCCAATCATGTCCTCAAGCATAATAAGCCTGTACCCAAGAAAGGAGGAAGAATGGGCCTCACATCCAGGAAAGCAAAGGGTGTGGGGTCACTCAGAACTGGTGAGTGTGGTCCCGCCCCATCCTCAGACACACATACAAACACACTCTCTCCCCTTCTTCCTTTCTTTTTCCTCACACTTGAGGTTAAAAAAAAACCCTATCTGCTGGTTCTTGTTCTTTGCAAAATAACTCAACACTGCAGTGAAATCTAAATCACTCAAGGATTATAGTACTCTACCCCTTTACCTCCTTCCTAAAATGAATGCAAAAGAAAAACAATGGTTTTGTCTGAAATAGCCATGTAAGCCTTGGCTCTGTTATTGCTGTTATTTTTTTAAGGAACAGCAAGATGGCTTTAGAGCTGGTAGCCTGAGGCTAGCCTGGAAGAAAGAGTACTTTCATTTCTAGGTCACTGAAATACATTTTTTTCCAGCAGAGCACATGAGCAAACTGGGTTTGTGGAAAATGCAGACACTCTACCTACTCTTTCCTTCCCTGCTGTCCAAGGGCTCCCTTACAGGTAGAATGTTTTTAGCTCCTTGTGTTTAGCTTAGATTAGATCTCCCCTTTATCGAGGAAGACTTCACTTTCCTAATTGCAAGTGAGTGTTCTACTGTTGCATTTCCACAGTATCTTACATGAACCCTACTGATCATAGCAATGCTATGATTTTCAAAATGTGCATCATAGGAACCATGAAAATTGGAGCACCTGGCTGGCTCAGTCAGTACAGCATGTGACTGCTGATCTCAGTGTCGTCAGTTCAAGCCCCATGTTGGGCATAGAGCTAACTTAAAAAATAAACAAAACCCCACAAAGAACCATGAAAATAAATCAAATCAAATGGAAAAAAATCAGAGTGTAGAACATGTAGTAATGGCAGCCGTTGTTTCATGGATCAAATGTCATGGTTACATCTATCTATCTATCTATCTATCTATCATCTATCATTGATGCTACAGTGCACCACCCAGACTTTTCCTTCAAGACCAAAACATCTGATAGCTCTCAGCCAGTTCAATCTCTGGAAAGTGCCCTCAGCTACAAAAGCACTGCCAAAGTCATGCTCCCTCCTGAAGATTGACAAATCAATGATTGGTTGACACAGGAGTATAAAAGTCCCAGGCCTCTTGCCTTAAAGTGGGATAATTCTGAAGGACCATCTCAGCTCCTGATGCCTCTAGCGATGGCTGTGGTCTTTGTAAGACTGCACTGCAGTTCTTCTTTCTTCTGCACAATTCTATTTTCTTCATAGGTATAGACCCTAAGACCACTCCTCAGTAATACTCCTGCATGTAAATCTCCATCTCAGAGTCTGTTTCCAGAGGAACTCTACCTAAGACACCCGGTGACAGGAATGGCTTGAGGAAACAGGTTCTTAGAGTAGCTGCAAGGAGACCCCTATCAGTGGCTCTCGGATAGCCCCTGGCACGCTACAGCAGTGTCACTGTCGGGATGTTCGCTAGTAGGGAAGTGGAGTAGAGTAGGATACAGGTGCAAGAGAATTCACTAGTGATTCCAATATTTCAGACTTTTGAGAGGTCCAAAAGAAACAGTAATTAAAAAAGAAAGGAATCAGATGGCTTCTGCTTTTGCTGACAGCCATTGATGTACTAGAGAAAAACAAAGAAAAGCCAAGAGCAATTAACCATCAACTGAAGGCAATCTGTGAAAATCATCAGGGAGTTGAGGTTTAAATCCTGAGGCCTGTGCACTGTCTTCAAATAAGATGGGGACATCTCTGCTGTAGGCTCAGAGGGGTCAGGGAAATAGAAGATTTCAAGCTCTCAAGCACATCAAATTGGATGTCTCCTTTTCAAGTTTCAGAGTCTCATTCCTTCCCAATTAGACTCAAGTTGGGGATTCAACCTTTTCTTCTACCCTGATAATTCATTCCTTGGACTGGTCCTAAGCTTTTTCTATCCTCAGGCTGCAGAAGAGAAGTAGTTTTTTTTTATTTTTAATGCCACCCAAAATTTTGGTAAAGGGACAACGGCACAGTCAAGCCTGAGAAAGTCATGGTAAGCATGCCTCAGACTTCTCAGGAACGAGGATCAGGTCACCCGAACAGGTCAGGCACACAGACAGCAAAAGTACTAACCAAGGAGAGGAGAAGTGAAATGGATAGTAGAGGAGGGAAATGATGAGCATAAGCTGCAACCATTAGATAAGATGTAGTTGGGGGCTTCTTATAACTTTGTTAAAGAGAAGAGACCAGCTAGAATACTAGAGGAGCTGTTTCCAAATGTATACAAAATACACAGGTCCAAACGTCACAAGGGATGGACTATAACGGATGTTGTGGTGTGCCACACAAATCCCTTCTTCAGTACCTAGGTGTTCTGCTTCTCTTCAGGAGCTGCCCTTAGCCAAAGAGAACAGCTAGACCCAAGGTCATACTCCCTGACTAGAGGGAGTAAGCATTCGATGACTATTAATGAAGGTAGCAAGCGTTCAGTGACTGGTAGATGTGGGAATATAAAAGCCTGCATCACTTATGTGAAGGTGGAACAACTCTGAAGGGCCATCCCAACTCCAAAGCTCCTTTTTGGGATTTTTGGGATTGCCTAGGGCCTTGTAAGTGCATTCAACTTCTTCCTCTGCTCAAAACTATCTTTACTCTCCCACAGGTGTTAATTCTGAGAACACTCCCCAAAATACTTCCTATAATCTCTGTCCTCAAAATTTGTTTCCCAGGGAACTCAATCAAAGGCTCCATCCTTCCTCTCTTTCTTTCTCTTCTTTCTTTCTTTCTTCTTTCTTTCTTTCTTTCTTTCTTTCTTTCTTTCTTTCTTTCTCTTTCTTTTCTTTCTTTCTTTCTTTTTCTTTCTTTCTTTCTTTCTTTCTCTTTCTTTTCTTTCTTTCTTTCTTTCTTTCTTTCTTTCTTTCTTTCTTCTTCCATTCTTCCTTTACTCTTTCTCCCTTACTTGCTATCCTTTCCTTTGTTTCCTTTCCTTCTCTCTCTCTCTCTCCCCTTCCTCCCTTTCTTCCTTTACCTTTTCCTCTTTCTTTCTTCCTTATTTGATATTAATGTATAATATTTCTTACCAGATCTGAGGTGAAAGTTTTTTTGTTTTTTTTGTTTTGTTTTTTGTTTGTTTGTTTTGTTTTTTCAGTTTTTACAAAAACTCTGACCTAAAGGATGAACAAAATGAACTAAGTTGAGTGTTAGGAAATATATCTAGATAATGGGAACATGTCCAAAGGTCCTGTTATGCTATGGTTACTAGAGTATTTCAGTAACTAAAAATAGGCCAGTATGGCTGGAGTGGAGAGAAAGTGTCTAGCAAGTCCAAGAAAGGGCTCACAGGCTACTTTGAGGAATTCTGCCTTTATCGTAAGACCAATGGACAGCCAGTGAAGGGTCTGAAACAAGGGTGTAAAGTCACCAAGTTTGCATTTTGAGAAGATTGCTCTAGGGACAGGACAGAGAATAGAGGAAATAGAAAGGATGATGGAAATATAGCATTTATAACGTTAGTTACTAATTAATTCAGTTGAGAGAGGATGGCAACTTGGACTGGGATGGAAGTAAGGGAGGGGGTGAAAAGTGGATGGAATCAAGAGATATTCAGAAGATCGAATCATCAAGGCCAGGGAATGGCTTGGATACATATTTACCCTGCACCTCCTGCACCTCCTACAGTGCTTGGCACAGCAGGGACTCAGAGCAAATAGGTGCTTACTAGTGAGACAAGTAGTGAGATCTGAGGGTTGTAGTCAGGTTCATGGTCACCATGAACCTTCAGCACCATCCATCTGTCCATATCAGTTTCTTCCACTTCTCGCCATTTCTTTCCTTTTTTTTTTTTTTTTATGTTTATTTATTTTTGAGAGAGAGAGAGAGAAAGAGGGAGAGGCAAGATGCAAGTGGGGGAGGAGCAGAGGGAGAGAGACACACAGAATCCGAAACAGGCTCCAGGCTCTGAGCTGTCAGCACAGAGATCGACGCAGGGCTCAGACTCACAAACCATGAGATCATGACCTGAGCCAAAGTCAGATGCTTAACCGACTGAGCCACCTGGCACCCCGTTCCCCCATTTCTATCCAGGCACAAAGTGTACAAGCAGATGGGGTGAGACTGTGAGCAAGAATCTCAATCATCTCACTCATAAATAAGACACGAGAAAACGAATTTAGTAGACGAAATTCCTTTAAACTTGATAGAGAGGCCAATCAACGTGCCCTCTGCACAGATCACAGAGACTAGCAATTGGCTTTAGCTTTCCCTCTGAGCTATAATGATGAGAGTGAAGGAGTACTCTTGATTTGCCAGTCCCAGTTAAGATTAAAGCATAGTTAAGAGACCTATCTGGACATCTTCAAGAATGCTACCTTTCTTTGGTACACCATGTCTTGAGTCAAAGAAGTAGACAAAACAACTTCATGAAAGACTCCAAAGATCCTTCTAATCAAGGAACATGAACTGTCACAGGATATATTTGGACCAGTGTCTGCTCCTAGGGTTTCCCCAGGTTAAATAAGGACTTTATTTTTCCTTGGCCCGTATGTGCCATTCATCAGTAGCGTAAAAAAATCCTGCTCTCCGTATCTGTCGAACTGAGATCCAGCCATCACTGCATCCAGACTTGTGGCAAAGACGAAGCAAGGCACTGACACAGGACAGTTCCCAAGCAACAGCTCCCCATCTCAACACCAGTCACTGTGAATTCCTCTGTTTGGCACCTCTGCGAGGCAGAAAATGGATTGTTTTCAAGACTGTTCAGGGCTGGGCCAACTGAGAATGAGGCTTGCTCACAGACACAGGGTGGGGAAGAAAAGACTCTCATTTTTCTTTGTTGGAACCTAGGAGTCCTGTCTTCAGGGCTGACAGTTTGGCTCAGTTTATAAATCAAAATGGATGATTAAAAGGAAAAAAAATCAAATATTCACAATTTTTAGCAGACAATAGTTAATGTATGCAGATTCCATGGCAGGGAGCCTAATGCCTGTACCCAGGAAAGGCACGCACAGCTGAAGTGACAGCAGTGATGAGGCAGACAGGCTGCAGGGTGAGGAGAGCTCAAAAAAGTAGCAGAACCAGTCTCTTGGCCATGGCCTTAAGCCAGGAACACACTTCCCAGTAACCTCTTCTCTCAATCCAAAAAAGGGAGCACAAAACCAAAGACCTTATGGGCTCTCATCTAATTTATGCCACAGAAGTACCACAATCATTGATGGTTTGTGTACATGAATTTCTGGGAGGATTTTTGAACCTCCTAGATGTAGGGTTTGAAAGATGGGGAAAGAATATGTATATATAGCCAACTCCTAAGCCTCCCCAATGTTCTACTCCTCCCCGCCCAGCACAAAAGCCCTCCCTATTCCCTGAGTCAGGGTGTCCCCTGCGTATATAGATGGCATTTGAAAGCTCTGGTTCCTGGACACCAGTCCAGGATGAAGTGTATACTCAACTTCAGGAAAAGGAGGAAAATAAGGACTCTGTGGCATTTTTTTTCCCAGAAAGCCAGAGATATTCAATTTAAGTAGTTTCCATTAAGATACTTGATGGAAAAAAAAATGTTCTTAATGAAACATTCTTAAAGATTACTCTTTAAAGAGTAAAAGTAAACTTTATGTTGATTTTCAATGGTTATTTTGTTTTTTACTGGGATTTTTCTATTGGGTGAGATTTTAGTACTCTGAAATCTGAGAGTCTGAGCACGGCGTTTTAAAATACGTGGGTGCAGCACAATAGAGATGTGAGTAATCTCCTTAAGATACAAAGATGGGCTGTTCTTGACGCAGGTTATAAGAGTTCACGGCAACAGTGGACAGCTCCTAATAGCTTACAGTAGACAGTGTGAAGGATACTGGAGTCAACTCCTGTCTCCTCTGAGCTCACTTAGTCCCCAAAGCCTTTGGACATTCAGTCTGCCAGGCACATGGCTGCTATACTTCTAGAGCCAAAAGCTCCTCAAAGGCAAGGACTTGGCCTGATGTGTCCTCAGTCCTGTCGTTGTCTAGGACAGCATCTGACAAAGAGTAGGTGTTAAATCACACCTGAAAACGTGAAATTTCTAGCCCTAGTGGACCTTGTAAGCTGCCTCAAATCACAGTGAACAGAAAGACTCCAGTGATCCATCATGGCTTAACCTGGGAGAAGTATGACAGAATTTGAGGCAATGTCTACGTCAGAGTGGCAGATAGCTTTTCTCTCAAGCAATAAGAAATTGTAAGAATGGCTCCCAGTATGGTAACTGGAGGAAGAGGCCACTTGCTCAAGAAGGTTTTGTTTTTGTTCCCTTTTCCAAGTGCTAACCAACCCTCTGGGTCACTGGAATGAGCCCTGGAGGTGTGAGCAGGTATTAGAGTTCTGCATTCCACCATCTCACAATTTACCTGACCTAGGAAAGGGTCAGGGAGAGAAAGATATGACAAGAGAGAAGCAAGGCCCAGACACTGCCCTGCTCAAGTTCCTTTATCTCTGCGTTCTCTTTTCCTGAGAGAATACTAACTGAGGCAGAACAGATTCACCTCTTCTTGGAGAAAAGTAGCTCATTTTGTCAGATTTTTGAATCAACAGTTTCCTCTTTAGAGACTACTTTAGGAGGTGACCCTGTCTTCCCCTCAGTACTTCTGGCAGACCCTTTTGCTCACTCCATCCCACTTCCTAGCTGCAGATTGAGAAGATCTACTACGTTCTCTCCCCAGGCCTGCATCAGTTTGTCAATCACAGCCCAACACCAGCCCTGTCTTTTTGGAGATTTACAACCATGTGGTCAGGAGTGGGTGGGTTGGCTTTGCACCACGAGGCACCATAGGCAACTAGGCAGAGATAAATAATAATGATGATGATAAAAAAGACAGTGCTACATTTCATTTCACCTAATTTATGGCTTCAATAGGAAGCCAGTCTACCCACAGTGCCGTCTGGGTTACTTAATAACAGAGTGTCTATGGCAGCAGCAAGAACAGGTCTGGAATTGGAGGTATGGGGGAAGGAAAGAACGGCACCGGTGTGGTGAGAAAAAAACAAAGGGAAAGGACCACTGTGTCCCCAGCTATCATTCTCGGGCAGCAGGGACACAAATAGGGACTCACTTGACTATCAGGGCTGTTGATGAATAAACTCTCTCCCACAGTGTCCTCAAACCCCCAGAAGTTTTAATTAAAACATAAGAAATGTCAGCTGGAGAAGCACTGGAATATAATTAGGGCCCACCAAATCTAAAGTAATGCGGGGAAAGAAGACCAGTAATGAAAGGGAAGCTTTCATGTTCTTACTGAATCCCTGCTCTGTTGCCGACACAAAAATCAATTTCAATAGGCTTTAGTTGTATCTGAGCAGGAACGCGGGCGACAGATGAAATTTAGTGAGCAATTTACTTAAGTTATAATGATTCTCATGGGGGAAAAAAAAGTCTACAATGAGCGCTTCCAAACAAATACCTCCTCTGTAAGGACTCTGTAAGAATGTGTGTGTCTAGACAGATGGTATGGGTATGGGTGTGGGTATGAATGTGGATATAGGTATAGGTGTAAGTAAAAGTATGGGTGTGGGTGTGGGTATGGGTATTGGTATAAGTATTGGCATAAAACGGTCATATATGTTTTATCCTAAAAAAATGTCGTTAAAGTCTCTACCTCACTCCATTTAAGGGGTGGTTTTGACTCAGCCCCCAAAAGACATTTGGGGTGTCTGGGGACGTTTTTTTTGTCAAGACTGGTATTACTGATACCCCATGGGCAGAAGCCAGAGATGCTATCAGACATTCTACAATGCACAGTACATTCCCCTCCCCCAACAAAGAATTTTGGGGCCCAAAATGTCAATGGAGCCAAGACTGAAAATCCCTGCTTTAAAAGAATTTAACATTTAATAGGTGCTCAATGAATGCTGAGTTCTATTTAAAGTCACATTTCTTGGGGCGCCTGGGTGGCTCAGTCGGTTAACCATCTGACTTCAGCTCAGGCCATGATCTCTCAGTTCATGAATTCGAGCCCGGCATTGGGCTGTCTGCTGCTAACACAGAGCCCACTTGAGATCCTCTGCCTCCCTCTCTCCCTGCCCCTCCCTTGTTCATGCTCTCTCTCTCAAAAATAAATAAATATTTTTAAAAAAAGTCATATTCTCCACCAGGTCACAAAAATCAAAAGGTAAGTTCTTGCTCTAAGGGATCTCCCGTAGGACCAGGGAGGGAGATGGACGTGGTATTGTTCTTTCTTTGCTTAGCAGCATTTACAAATGAGGGGCATATTTCTCAAGTTCCAATACCCATGATCTTCTGGAACACAAGTAACACCCAGTGGCCCATAAGACCACTTTCCATTTGGCTTTTGTATGTGTAAGAAGCCAATTCCAAGATCTTCACTGTTTCCCAATTAAGGAGCATTTCCTAAATTAAAACAAACAAAACTATTAAAGTAGTATTGGGGCTAGGTAGAATTTCATTTGTGATAATTGCACACAGAATTTTGTTAATTTTGTTATAATTTTGCTAATTACATTAATTTTTGAAAGAATAGCCTTTTTTTCATTTCTCAACAATGCTTTCTAGTGCGTATGTGTGCGTTCTTTCCCTCTTTTCAAATGTTTAGAAATAAGTTTTAATTACTGGCAGCTCAATTCAGGAAATACATTGCTCTGTCTGATTAAAATATAAATCATGATGAAACTTCAAGCTTAATATATAAGGGTCAGTTATAAGAGAACAAAGGTGTTTGCTTTTATCCAACGTAAGGTCTTCAAATGAAGAGATATAGGAATCTTGCTGTTGCCATTGATGTTTCCAAGAAATAAGGAAAGCAGAATTTGCTTTCTGTAGAAAGAACAAGATGAGCAACATTATGCTTTATCAGTGACAACCATTCGTCGCCTCTTAGGTACCTGAGGATTCAAGAACTCAAGTTTTTTGGAGGCGGTCAAGGAATAATATCCATACATGGATCTCCCACACAGTGTCTGAGAGGAGTGATTACAGCATAGTAATGGCTCCACCTGCAACAGCGCAAGACCCGGATCTCTGCAAAGGCTGAAAATCTCTCTCCCCACCAAGGAAGTCTCCGGTGTCAGCACAGACTGCATTAGCGATTGTGCTTTCCAAGCGAAGGCCTGCAAATCCTTCTTTGGGTAGGAGGGCGAGAGGACAAAAAGGACGTTTGAAAACGGAATGCCATTTTATAAATGCAGGCAGCTCCTACATATTCATAATCTTTCAACGTGGTGGCCAGCGAGGACGACAGCAATTTGTCAGCAGACACATCCATCCCTGGTAACAGGGAGTAAGAACTCATGTGCCTCTTAGAAAACTATACCCTCATTCAGCAATAATATTCAGAACACTTAAGTCTGAAATCTTGGGGAGGTGGGTGAAATATGGTAACACTGTGAGAAAGAACTTAGGCTCTTTTAAGTGAAAATGACATACCCTGAGCTCTGAGCAGGCTGGAACAGGCAGGTAGCTGACTAGCTTATAAACACAATGATTTCCAGCTAAATTTAGCTGCAATCTGACCTTGACCTGTCAGGTAGTTTCCTCCTAACGAGGGCGAGGTTTTCCTGACTCCAGTGAAATTCTTCTCTCCCACCACATTTTGATGCCTCCTGCTTAGATCAACTGATGAGGGATGGTGAGAAGGGCGAGGAGAGCATCTTGCTGACTTCCCTGACTATGTTCTCTTCTTAAGCGGGGATTTCCCCTGGCCTAAGAGACAGCGAGCGGAGGGGATCCCCATAGGTCCTACGGAGGAGTGTGGAAATCAAGAGATAAGGCTTAGGAGGAGGGTGAGGTGTCCTTGTATGAGGTACTGGGTCTAGAGCTACTTTTGGTCAATAGTTTCCTTATCTGTAAAACAGGTATAAATTAATAAGGATTAAATTCATATATATAAACACACTCGGTATAGGGGCTGAGTAAATGATGACGACGTTGCATGTTTTTAGAGTGACTACAAGGTTCGATTTCTGACCTTGTCTCCTGTTGTCCTCCTCACCCCGGCTTACTTAGCATACTCCAGGCAGAGAGCCTTTCTCCCTTTCCTCCGACATGCCTGCACACTCTCCCTGCTTTGTTTGTTCAACTGCTTCCTTCACATCCTGACTGAAAAGTCACCTTCTCTAGGAATCCTTTTCTGGCCATCCTATCTAAAACTTCAACTCCGCCCTAACTCTTACTAGCCTCCTTCCCTCCTGCTTTACTACTATCTAATGTATTACATGTTTTCTTTAGTTATCATATGTATCGGACATCTCTCTCCAGAATGGAGGCGTCTTGGGGGCAGGCCCTTCTCTTTGTGTTGTTCACTATTTCATCCTTAGTGGCAGATCGGTGCCTATACAGAGTAAACACTCAATGGGTATGTACTGTCTGAACGAATTACCAACCTCTTTGTGGAAACGCTTCCAAGTCCCTCTGTTCTCTCTTTTAAAGAGCACAGCCTCTCTTATTTGAAAGTGTAACAACTCTTATCGAGCAAGTACTGTCATCAAATGAGGAAACTGCAGCTCAGAGAAGCAAGGTTTTGCAGGGCATAGTTTCCTTTCAGACTGGCCTTGCATCTAAGTAAACCAAGCAAGAACGGACCATCTCCATCTTTTTCCGTGCTATTTAAAATTCTCCCTAAAGCCGAAAGGGTGAAGAACAGAGCTATAATTCAAATGCCTGACAGTCTGAGTATATTTTATCTGGGAAGATTTGTGGAACTCTATATAGCTGTTTTATTTAGATATTATCAACATGGATTGAAAAGTTGCATAATATCGAATACTGAAATGCTGCTGCTAGCAGCAACCAACAGATCAACCTTACAGGTAGCAACTGATGAAGAAGCCATGTTTTTGAACCAAAGAGAACATCTGATAACCTTCCCTTGACACAAAAATGAAAAGATGGAGCTAGCAACTTTGCCTAAACCTTTTAGACCGCCATCAGCTAAGTTCATCTGCACAAAAGAATGAGGAATTGCCTTTCCTTCCTCCTCTTCCTCATTTCCAGGTGTGGAATAGGTATAGGGACATACACATCACACAACAAGTCTAATTTAAATCTCATTGCCCAGACCCGATTTCTATCACCTGGGGCCTTAGAGGTACTTGCTTACTATCCAGAAGATCCGTATCAGTCTGCATTTCCTTGGCATTTAGCATAGCAATCGTGTGCTTGCAACATTAATGGTTTATTTCTTTGGTGGCTTCTGTCTTCAGAAGTGGTGGTAAGAAAATCAAAATGGTGTCCATTCAAGCAAAAAGCTGAACTAAGAGTTTTTAATTATGGAAATATACCATATATCTCAGTAACTCCTAACCAGAAAATTTGTCTTAGATTTAATAAACCATTAAATGACTATAATTTAAAGACTGTAATTCAATGCCAATAATAATCAGTATAGCAATTTATTAGTCATTGATGGACATTCAACAGTTTATAGATCTGAATATTAAAAAATACATAAGAATTGTACATATTCTTGAACTCTACCTTTAAAAATACACTACCTTTCTATTTTTACAGTTTTTTAATGTTTTTAAAAGTCCTTTTGAGAGGAATACATTTTAGAAAACAAATTCAGAAGTCATGAAAAAATCTTTGGGTGATAGTAAATGCAGTGTCCCTGAAGGAGGAAAAAAACCCATATATATTCTATTCAGAATTTGATCTGTTCTCAATTTTTCAACATGGCTCTAGGCAAATCTCTTTAATTTTTCATGTATTTTCTAAAGAAAGAAAATAGAAATACTTGCTATGCCTGTTTTTCCTTACAGGAAAAAAATGTAAACAGAAGCAAGCACATAGAGTGAGTGCTTATGACTCACCTTATCAAATCAACACTTCATTGGTATTGTTCATGATACCTCGCAATGCAGTTGTCTGACCTTGACAGTTTCTGTTCAGGGGCTTACAATATATCATAAATATAATCAGTACCGTATTCCACTATTAAACAAAATAATGTCAATAAAAAACTTTCCAAAAGGGCATCATTTCTATAAACTGAAATAGATTTCAGTGCACATTGGAATGTGGTCAGGTTTTTACAAAGAAAGGTCTTATGAAGAAAATATACCTATTCACATAAAATGAGTAGAACAATTATGATAATAATAATAATAATAAAAACTTCTTACCCTACTCACAAGCCACATAGTTATACAACTCCAAGAAACACCATTCCTATTCTTTTCTGTATGAATGGAGTTTCCTGGAGTTGACCAGGACGTCAGCCCTGTTGATTAAAATGTAAATTCATAAGCTACTTACTGAGCATCTACTGTGTATAAAACACTCTGTCCATCTCAGAGGAGCCTGAATCATCATTATCATCATCATCATCATCATCATCAAAATTATTAAAATTTCTTACACTAGTTTAATTTCATTTTAATAGATTTTACTCCTAAAAGAAGATTTATAGGCGTAGAAGTTTTTTTTTCACAAGTTTGCTCCATTTTTAGAAGCTTCCTCAAAATTAACCCATGACCAACATAAAGTTATGGAATGACATTTTTAGAAAGACACCATTAAAAGCAAAATATATGCTGGCCTCATAAGTCACAATTATTACCTTGAAGAAAAATAGCAAGAAAGAAATCTACCTTATCTCATTGAGAAAGAATCATTTTTATTAGATCCAGAATATTCTTCCCTAATTTACTTTGCAAGTTCCTCCAAAACAACCCTAATGCAGAAAAACAAAACAAAACAAAACTGAAGAGGATTGAGATTCTAGAGAGGCTGTTTTCTAAGGCCATGATACAATTTTCATTTTGTGCTTTCTATTATACTATTTTCAGCACATACTCTTTTACTTACTGGGGGTGGGGGGCTTTTCTCAAAGAATTTAATAAATGGTAGCAAAAAAAGGGACTTCCTACATTCCAATTTGTATTTGCCAGCACAAGATCACTCTCTAGTCTGGTCACATACTATCTCTGTCACAGCTTTAGGTGAATACACTATTAAAAAAATATCACACTTTCAACCTGAAGTTTAAAATACCAGCTTCGGGGGGCACCTGGGTGGCTCAGTCAGTTAAGTGTCCGACTTAGGCTCAGGTCATGATCTTGTGAGTTCATGGGTTCGGGCCCCGCATCAGGCTCTGTGCTGATAGCTCAGAGCCTGGAGCCTGCTTTGGATTCTGTTTCCCTCGCTCTCCGCCCCTCCCCTACTCACGCTCTGTCTCTCTCTCGAAGTAAATAAACATTAAAAAAAATTTTTTTTTTAAATACCAGCTTTTGTGTTATAAAGGTCATATGTAAATAAACATTATGATTGTATTTTATTAATTGAAACACCCATATCTGATATTCAATTACTAGAAAAATTAACTCAATAGGATAACAACAACTGTCTGGTTCTCTATAGATTATAGGAGCATGTTTAAATTTCAACAAGAGACCTCAAATTACTATGAGATTTTGAAAAAAGAGGAAGTTACTTAAACCAATTTGTATAAGCTTCCTATTTTGTTTTTAAATACACCAATATTTATAAACAGTTTCTTTCTGGATTGCCAATAATATTCTCACAACCTTTTAGGAAATACACTGTTAAAGCAAAGGATTAGGGAAAGGAAGTTGGAATAAAAGGACATAGTAATTCAGGTCTGTTGAACTTCTACTTCCATTGTGTCTAAATGAGCCAGCTATGTGGGGATTTGGGTCCTATAAAACAGACCTTTTTACTCTTCAACACTGCACTTAGGTAAAGAAGTAATTACTACAAACTCCCAACAACCTAAATCAATGTTAGGGATGTTAGAGGATCCTATGAGAGTGACCTGAATGATTTGGTAAACAAAACTATTGGGGAAAGGTATCAACATGTTTATGATATCACAGCCTAAGGATCAGGCTAGGAAAAAAATACAATGACAGACATTAAATATATGAGTATTGCTCAACCAGTTTACCACCATTCTGTACCAAAAATAAGAGAAACAATGGGGTGCCTGGGTGGCTCAGTCAGTTGAGTGTCTGACTTGATTTCGGCTCAGCTCATGATCTCACAGTTCATGAGATCAAGCCCTGCATTGGGCTCTGCACTGGCAGCATGGAGCCTGCTTGGAATTCTCTCTCTCCTTCTCTCTCTGTCCCTCCCCTGCTTGCATTCTCTCTTTCTCAGAATAAATAAATAGACGTTAAAAAAAGAGTAAGAGAGGGGTGGCCTGGGTGGCTCAGCCGGTTGAGAGGTCATGGTCACCAGTTCCGGTCATGATCTCAAGGTTCTTGAGTTTGAGCCCCATGTTGGGCTCACTGCTGTCAGTGCAGAACCACTTCAGATCCTCTGGCCCCTTCTCTCTCTGCCCCTCCCCTGCTTGTGCACTCTCTTTCAAAAAATTTTTTTCAAAACATTGAAAAAAAAAAGAATAAGAGAAACAATAGATTTAAACCATAATTTAAACATTTCTAATTTTCTTTTTTTTAATTTTTTAATGTTTATTTTTAAGAGAGAAAGAGAGAGAGAGAGAGAGACAGAGAGACAGAGAGACAGAGTAGGATTAGGGGAGGGGCAGTGAAAGAGGAAGACACAGAATCTGAAACAGGCTCCAGGCTCTGAACTGTCAGCACAGAGCCCAACACGGGGCACAAACTCACCAACCACGAAATCATGACCTGAGCCGAAGTCAGATGTTTGACTGAGCCACCAAGGCGCCCCAAAATGTCTAATTTTCTTACAGATTTATGAAAGTGATCATCGGGTCAGAGTTACCTAGGAAGGTTGGGACCTCTTCTTAAGATATTTTCTCAAAAATTAAATTAGATCTTCATGATTTTGGTATGATGACAGTATTGTAGTACTCCATAATGGAAGAGGGAAAGACTGGATTAGGTTTTAAAAATGTGTGAGGTAATTTTTAGAGTTTATACATTTATCTCCTATAGATCGTCTCATTTGATTCTGATAATTTTCCTTTAAATGCCTACTCTGGGGCGCCTGGGTGGCTCAGTCAGTTAAGCATCTGACTTTGGCTCAGGTCATGATCTCAAGGTTCTTGAGTTTAAGCCCCGCATTGGGCTTGCTGCTGTCAGCATAGAGCCTGCTTCGGATCCTCTGTCTCCCTCTCTCTCTGCCCCTCCCCTACTCACACATTCTCTCTCTCTCAAAATAAATAAACGTTAAAAAAATAAAAAAAATAAATGCCTACTCTAACACAAATATGAATACAATGCTGTATCTTGCCCACATGGGACTTTTAGTCATACCTTTGCTTCATTGCACATTTGTAATACTGTGAATGTTTTCATATAAGTAAATGAACACCAAGTCCTGCTGGAAATGGGGGGGGGGGGGAAGAACTGGAGGTGGGGAGTAGACAAAGAGCAGCAGTCAGTGTTTGTGTAGGGTAGCCTTGAAAACATAAAGGAAGCAGAAGCAAGGAAAGGCAAAGAAAACCAAGCAGAGGGCAAAGAGCAGTGTGATGAATGAGAGGGTGCGAGCATGAGCACGGGAGAGCATGTTGCCAACAAGGTTAATGAAGCCAGGTCAGACTATTCTGCCATTTTCTGGAAATCAGGGACAGAACTAACCCTGTGCTCTGGGGAAGGGAGTTCTGCCCTGAGCTGAACCTGCTTAGATAAACATCATTCCCCAAACCCTTCCCAAGTCAAATAAAAAGGTACATCTTTGAGATAAAAGTGGAAACTAAGATGACTCAAAAACCATGAGTAATAAATTAGACCCGCTGAACAGTCGTCGGGTAGAGAATCAGTCAAAAAAATGTGTCTTCATATTCGTACTTCTAAACAAGACAGATTCTAATCACGTTAGTAAAAACAGAAATAACAAGCACTGTGTAGCAATCATAGCTGGTAAGTGAAAATTATTATTTTTATTATCATTTTAATATTTTTGAGAGAAAGAGAAAGAGAGAAAGGGGGAGGGGCAGAGAGCGAGGGGGACAGAAGCTCTGAAGTGGACGCTCTGAGAGCACTGACAGCAGGGAGCCCAATGTGGGGCTCGAACTGACAAACCATGAGATCATGACCTGAGCCAAAGTCAGATGCTCAACCTACTAAGCCACCCAGGCGCCCCCACAATTATTATTAATAGTAAATACCTTCTGTGTGCTTACTATGTCAGGCACTGTTTTAAGTGTTTTACATATTTTAATTCATCATAACAAACTATGAAGTAGGTATTATTATCCTCATTTTATAGAGAAGGAATCTAAGGCCAAAGAAATTACACGATGTGTCCAAAATATCCACTATTTAAGATATGTAGCGTCTTAACTACTACTTAAATTACTTAAAATACATAACAGTGACATTCATTTCTCTGACTGCACTTTCCTTCATTTTAGTGAACAAAAAATATTTCTCAAGGCTCTTGGGAGTTCACTTGCAGCCTCAGTCTTTCTAGCACTGGTTTCTCTCTCAAGATCTTGGATTCCCAGGTGTGATTGTTCAAATTGAGTTCTCAGAACTCTCAGCTTGAGAAACTAATACCATGATGGACACGTTCCCAAACATTACACAACACTGGAGCTAGAGCAAACAACTCAGACTGGGCTGAACAGGAATGGAAGCGAATGTAAGGCTTGAATTCAGTCCTAAGTTATCCAAGGGACTAGATCAGGAGAAAGAGGAAGATGGACATTTAAGGCACTGAGCATAAAGGCATTAATTGGCCAACTTACTAGGAAGGTCCAGAATCTGTGTATGGCTATGACATCACACATATATGGAAAAAATTAAGAAATAAGCTTGGAAAAGTAGACAGGGTCCCCAATCAAGTAGAGCTCCCCATGTCATGCTAAGGAGTTGACATTAAAGGATTTAGGCTGGAGTCACAGGATCAGATTGGATTCTAAAAAGGATACCCTGTTACCATCTTCCCCACTCCTTCCCCACCTCTCCACCCACTACCACCCAATCCCAGATGTGAGATTACAGTTCATCAATCTTCTACCAAGATTTGTAGACTATCAAACCAGACAGAATCTAAAACAGAGTCTGTGGCAGACAGAAGAGAAGAGATCCAAGGAATACATAAGATGTAGAATCAACAGGACTTTTACATGAGGTTTTGGAGAATTCAAAGGAAAGAACTCTAGGAAGAAGCTGGCATTTCTGGGTGGATTTATTGACACAGAAGACTCAAGGGGAAACATGAAGAGGGAACTTTTCCCCTCTTCAGTTTGAGACACACAAGGTTTCCAGGGGCCTAATGGACCTGTAGACAGATGTGTCCGCTAGGCATCCCAGCTGTGGGGTTAAGTTTCAGGGGGTCGAGTTGGTTTCATGGAGACAGAAGGACTCACAAAGGACACTCAGAAAAAACAACCAGAGGGGGTAAAAAGAGAAAGTTGTAACGCCACTGGAAATCAAAGAAGGAGAAATTTCCAGAAAGGAAGTTGTGATGAGTTTCAAAAAGGAGGGTACGGTCAGAACCAAATGCTATAGGAGACCAAGTGAAATAAGGGCCGAGAAGGGTTCATTCAATCTGGCAATTATGAGGCCTCTGGAGATAGAAGCAGGGATTATGAAGCAGAGATAGAAGCCAGATTGTACACAGGGAAGGAAAAATGGAAAGTCATCAAGTGAAGACAAAGAAGGTAGAAAAAAGTGGCTCAGATGGAAACTAACAACGGAGATCTCATTAAGAATGTAGGTGGCCATGGATGAGTTGCAAGGGGGAGAGAGAGTCATTGTGTGGTACCTGTGCAATGGCTCCATTCTCTCTAAGAGGCAGGCAAGAAGGTCATCTGCAGAGAGTAATGAAGGCAGGGCAGTGGAGGGAAGAAAGATGAAGTTTTGGAGTAACTTTTCCAGGGAACAGGAGAAGGAACTGAGCAGGTATATATTGTGAGTTTATTGAGTAGAACTGAGTGTCTCACTTGGGTTAGGGTTTGCTCTTTTCTCTTAGTTGAGTTGTACAACCCAAATGCAGAAAAAGAAAGCAAATGGTCGGATTGACCTTTGGGAGGGGGTCTGCAAGATGGATATTCTCGAAGAAGAAAGGGCAAAGGAGATAACACCTATTGGCTTAAAGTGATTAAATTAAGGAATCCTGAGGCCCAAGGCTAGATGGACAAGCTTTTCAAGTTTCATAGGGACTGAGAGGTTGCAAGAAGAGATCTGAGGGCTTATTCAACATCAAAGAGCAGCTGTGCAGGGTGGCAGGGAGTATACCCTAGGAGAGTCAAAGTCTGTGTTCTGAGATCTACGATTTTCAAAGCAGAACAGAGGTGGGTCCTGATAAGTCCAATGTGTGAGTCACAAGAGTGGGGTGTCATTACAATTAATAGAACCACAGTTACAGTATCAATGTTATCCCATTTTAGTAATGAGCCAAAGATTAGGAGACTTATTCAAAGTCGCAGCTGGTTAATGGCAAGAGCAAGGTTTTAATCCAGACCTTCGCTGCCAAATCCTGTGATCAATTCATACAAAATCATTTCATTTGGTACCTTTTCCTTTCAACTTTTGAATAAAAAAATAATAAGATGGTGATTTTGCTTTTACTCTAGAAGTTAGAAATGAAAGAAAGCTATAAATCTGACTTAAAATACAGGTGAAAGTTTTATTTTCAGTAGTCTGGTTATTACCTCTATGTCGAGGCTTATGAAACTCTGTTAAAATGTATCTTTGCAAGTGTTTTCTTATTATAAAAGCATTAAAAGTAAATAGCTATCCATTGTGGCCACAAAAATAGGTAAGAACCATTTTAGCTCAGAAAACATAAATCCAACCTGAAGGTGACTGTTGGCGATGATTTCACTTTGCTGGTACCCCCGCTGCCTATCAAGTACCAGGCTGCTTTGGTATGATTCAGGCTGATTTAGGAAGATAAGGAGATGCTCTATCACATAGTTTTCAACCCAGGTACATTTGGACATATTCCCATATGTGAACATCAGATTTGTTCAAATGTAAATGGGGCTGTCATTTCCTTTGATGCAGAATCACACGGGCCCTCACTACCATCACCAGACCTTGTAAAGAGACAAGTTTGAGGATGCAGGGGCTATGCTAAAAATGGCAATAGAGGTCCTAGTGCCATTGGCCACTGCTAACCCCATCGTGGGCAGCCCTCAGGTCTTTATACATTTAGAGGCACGTTCCAATGGAACATTGGTGGTAAATGGGAGTAAAATCCAACCTTGAATAATTCATTACAAAAGACAAATGAAAAAACGTCATTAGTTATCCCTGCCCTTGAATGTATACAAAAACGGGGGGCCTGCAGGAAGGCATATGCTTCACGAATTCTCACACAATGATCATTCCACCGCTATTAATTTCACCCACTCTTAAAGCAGGCGGGGTTCTCCCCTGTTAGCTGGGGCCCATCCAACCCAACCTGCCAAGACTCTCCAACTGTTCCTAGTTTTTCTGTTTCTCACAAACCTAGCAGCTAATAGCTTGCTTTTCGCACGTAATTACTTGGCAGGTTAGGACTTTACGTGGATACTACTTGATCCCCACATCACTCATGTGAAACCACCCCCATTCTACAGATGAGGCAAATGAGGCACAGTCACAAGGCCGAACAACTCTCCACATGTCCTCTCCATGCCTCTGCCTTTACCCCACCTCCCCAACCAAATTTCACCCAATTCCTTCTCTACAGCTCAGATTCCACATGTTCAGAAAGACTTCTCACTTCAGGCCGCATGCATCTCTCCCCTCTCAGAGGCAGCTCGCCCACACCTGGATGGAAGAAAGCTTGGTCTCTGGTAGCATCAGCACCCTCCAACGGTGATGGTGAAGACCCTGAGGAGACCAGCTGGCCCTGTCTGCCTGGGAAACCAGTGCTGACGGCTGAGGCGGCTTCCTCACAGAAGGGAGGTTTGGGTTAATCAGTTTCAGTGCAACCCAAGCCCTGGTTCCCCAAAGTGTCCAGGAATAGAGATTCCTGGAGACCTCAGTGATGCCTTTTCTTTGATCTCATATGCTCAAAACTAGTAGATGCAAACGACTAGAAAACAAGAATTTTGGAGCTGTTGGAGATATTTGTGCCTATGATATTAGCCCCTCCACTCTACTCCTCCAAGGCCACGCAGTTAACTCAGGAAAAAGCAAGGATTCCAACTACTTTAGCTGTAGGAGGAGGAAGAATGCTGCCCCTGTGGCCAGAGACCTTCTATCTGCACCAGGCCCTGCCACCCACTAGTTGGGTGACCTTGGGCAAATCACTCAAATCCTTCTGGGCCTCAGTTTCTAGATGTAAAGTCAGAGTAATGATACCTAAGGTTATTGTAAGAATTAAATGAGCTGGCATGTGAAAGTCTGGAAAATGCATAATGCTCTAAAAATACTACAGATTTCCTTTATTACTCCACATTTGGGGTTTCTGGCTTTCATGTTGGAGATTTATTTTTTTCTCACAATCCTCTGTTCGCAGCAATCATCTGTTGACGATGTCTGAGACTGCTGTCAAATGCAGTGTCTATTGTTCAGAGACAGCAAGTAACAAATGACCATGAGCCTGATAAGTTCTGTGCATCTGAAAGTGTGTGATCGAAGAATGGCTAAGCTCATCTAAATAGCAACAAGAAATCCAGTAAAACCTAACAAACGGTGTCACCTCTATACACAGACTATCAGACAACTTAAAGGTGGGCAACAGCCTATTGGAGAGGAGCCCAAAGCAGAGCACATGCTGGAATCTGTGTAGAGTCTGGGAAGACCCGGACAAACAGCAGAAACCAGGACAAGATAGGAGGGCCTCCGGCAGGAGAAAGGAGTGCTTGTTTCTTTAAAGATGATGATTTCAAGAGTATTAAAGCTGCTCTGGCCCAGTCCAGCATGAGACTGGTCGCTCTTGTTGGCAGAGGACTGAGTTGATGTCTGAACATGTTTGGGTAAAATTTTGATGGCATGCATTGATGGTTGGGCCCAGAAACGAGAAGCAGGAAGTGTCATAATAGTTACTAACCCTGCTGTCAACTGTCTTGGGGTAATTTCTTCTGATGTGGGCAGATTAGCCATCTAGAGACAGGGCAGGAGCAAGGTGCAAGGGCACTGCAAGACTGTCCTTATAAGATTTTTCATTTAACTCAGACCCACAGAATACATGTGCTTAGTTGGGACCTAAATTATCAAGAACCTGAACATCCTACATACACTACTTAACATTTAGCATAAATAATGTGTCCACTCTTATTTAACAGAATTACCAGGACTTGCACTCAAAATGGATTTTGTCTCTAGGCGCTAATACTTACACTGATGTTTAAGTCATTTTCGAATGGTCCTCATCGCATTCCCCTGAACACCAAAAAATAATTATGACCCATCTTTATTTGCTGGAAAGTATATTTGATTTTAGGAAAGACTTTAACATCTTTCCAAACAGGTAAAGACGGAGAAGGATCTGGGGTATGTGTAGATTCTCTTAATAGCTCACCTTAAAAAAACCTCTTGCGTTAGTTTCTAGTTTTTTGTTAGTTTGCTTGCCCCCCTTCCCTCACTTTTCTTTCATAAATGCATCTTCACTAAAGCAGTTTATGGGAAACAGAATGCCTCCATAGCTTCCTTATGCTCACCGGTTGGCTACAGCCTAGTGTGGGCAGGTAGTAGGTACTCAATAAATGACTGAGTTGGCGTTAAAACTTAAAACTTATCTAGAATAAGCGCTCTGAACACAAAAACTAGAAAACCAAACAGATCTGGGTAGCTGGTGGGAAATTAACATGTTCACTTACCCAGGTAGGTGATACTAAAAATTGGCGGTGGGAGGAAAAGGTTAAGGATATAAACAGAATCATGGAAAGACCTGGCATGTCATGTACAATAATAGTTCACCTGACATGTCCTACATTTCCACTTATCTTCCGATAAGTCAAGCAAGATAGGTAGCCTGCATATTCAAATACACCTGTGTGAATGCCACACTTAGAAGGTAAACTACTGAAGGGAGCACATGGCCTGCCAGTGCCAGCTGAATTAGAGCAATGGAATTGGTTCTTGACATTCACAATGTACCTTAGATGTAAGAAACCAGTTTGGTTAGTTTGCTTCTTTATGAGGGGGAAAAAGAAAAACTAGACCAGGTTTGTAAGAAAGCAAAAAAGGGGTAAGTAAGGCCTGTGGGGTTGGGAGAGCAAGAGGTCCCAGCGGTATCATCCAGTTCCCCCCAAATGTGAAAATCTACAGCTGGGATTTTACCAGGGAAGGCAGGGAAAGGGGCATTTAAAGATAATTTAAAGGGAGTGCGGGTGCGGAGAAGTATTTCGTATTTATGAATGCAGTTTTGCTAAGGCAGAAGTGCAAGCTGCTCTTCCTTGATTTTGTGAAGTACTTCCTTGATTTTGCAAGTGTCTGTGAATATTAACCCAGGATTTGAGAGTGGCCCTTCTGTCAGCCGGAGAGAGCGGAGGCCGGGCAAGGTCTCTGACTGTAGCTTCTCACTCTGGCTCCCGTCTTCCACCCCCGGCTTCGGTCTGTCTGGCTAGCCCCGTTAAAGCAAAATCCGTGATGAGGCCTCCCTTGTTCTTCTGTCTCCCCAACCCTCACCTTGCGTGTGAGATCAAAAGGCTGTTTAACAACCCTACCGCACAGATCTGATTTCAAGAATATAAGACATCAGGAGTTTTTTGGTTTTTTTTAATTCCTTCAAATGTCCCAACTAGGAAGAAGTTTAGGCTGTCAGGGCCACCCAGACCTTAGAGTAAATGCAAGTAATAGACCTTCTCCACCACCCTTCCCTGATGGAACTCTGATCAGCTGCATGCAGCCACTCTCTCCCTTAAAGAACAAAAGCCACAAAATTAACTTAAAAATTAGTTACTGAAGATTGAAAAAACAGCAGGAAATATCTTTATCCTACTCATTAGTACTTCCGGAGAAGTAAACAGAACAGAAGATGTAACTAGAGGGCCTTCCATTGTTTAAATAACCGCTCTGTAAAAACACACAACTGGCAAAATTATGAAATGGTCCACAACTGTCAGGATCTGGACGTGGCTCAGGCAACCAGCCATCTCAATCTCTCTTTACATTTCATTTTTCAAAAATCTGTTCTTAAATCCTCAATTCACACCAAAATGCAAATGACTAATAACAACATAATGTATGTATCTTCTTTCCTAAGCATATGTTCATCTTAGCAAGAAATAACAGCAACTTCTGGAACTTGTAGAACACCATAACAAAGATATTCCATAGCTCATTTGTCATGATCTGCTTAGTGTAGGCTGTCTATTATTGAAGGCGTTTTATACAATAAAAACCCAAAGTAGTCTTAAAAAGATGAACTGACTCTCTGAAAGTCCATTCTCCAATTCTTTGACCCCAAAGACCACCCACACCCTTCCTCTATCAGATGCCACAAGATCAAGGAATGAAGAACTAATGAACAGAAGTTCAGTTTTTACCCAGACTACTGGAGGACTCAGCTCCTAGGGTTTCAGTATTTGCTCACTACTCCCCATATAAACCACAAGAGACCCACGTGAAAATCCAGATTCCCTGCAACTCTTAACTTCAGTTTCTGGGTATACATCACTAAAATCCATGTCGCTAGATAAAAGCCTCACCCAGAAGTTTTGCACTGTGTTGATATTAACAACCCCATAAGCCTCTCTTTTTGGTGGAAAACAAACAACGATATTATGACTAATCAAATTTCTATTACTAGGTGAAGATTCAACTGCTGACTAACACAGTTACATTTCATATATCTATCCACCCCATTACAACTAAGATTTAAGAGCTAAATGGAAATCCTAGTTTTATAGCATTAATCCATCATTGTGTTAAAGTTCGTGGGTAGATAACACAACAGAGACCCATTGTTTTAATCCTATTTCATAATCAGAAAGATGTGATATGCAAAAGAAAGCACAGAAAAGCTATTTGCAGAAAATACGATCTGATTTTTCACTGTTTTTGAATAAGCAAGATAAATATATTCTCGTTTGGAGTACGGTAATGGCTTTCGGAATTGTGTTCTGAGAAACAAAATAAAAAGGGATTTAGTATGTAAATTAATCATATGGCTTTCCCAAAGATTCAAAATGAGAAATCCATTTTTAATGTAACTGAAAATCACTTTGAATTTGCAGTGCCCAGCCCACCTCAGCCTCATGTCCCGCTGTTGGTTCATCTTGTACTGCTGGGTTGCAGCTGATTTTGAAGTTGCAATGTGTTTTATTTGATGCCAACTCAATTTAGAAAATAAAGGAGCGAAGTTCGTGAAAGAAACATCTGGCCAACAACACCCGATATGGGCAGAGAAACTATCAATCACTCCTTTGGTTTATGGAAAAGCCCAGGTTTAAATAAACTAAAAAGATTCTTCAAGTTCAATCCCCCCACTCTCCATGAGGAAACAGATTTTTCTAAAGCCGTCTGGGTGACAAATGCCGTCTGGTTTTAAGTGATGCTCCGTGGCTTAGCTAGAGTGAAGACAGTTTAAAAAGCAGGCTACAAATCATTTTGAAAGTTCCCTGTTTCACAAACTCCGGGTACAAGCTTTAGCTATTTTTCTATTCACTACCTAGACATCCTCGGCTCATCAACAGATTTGAAAACATTTTGTGGTGGCAAATTTCCAAAAAAAGGCCCTCACAGGTAGCCTAAGTACATATCCACGATACCACCTCTTCAAAAACAGCACAGAGTAAATACAAAGTTGTCTGATGAGTCAGGAGACAAGACGGATTCAAGCCGAAGTGTGTTAACTCAGGCAAAGGGATGTCTTGCGTCACAGGCCCAAAGAGCAGAGCTGACCTTGTTGTACATCCTTAGCTGTCATGGCTCATATCCTGGAGTTACCTTTGGAAACCACAGGCGTGGTGCTCAGTGTTTCAGAAATGTCTTTCTGTGGGAAGGGCACTGAAAAGTCATCAACATGACAAAGAGTCTGCTCTGTACTTTCTAAGCCATGGATGGTTTTAAAATTCATCCCATCTCCTTGAGTTCATACTTAAGAGTGGGTGCAGGGTAGTGTGGAGGAGGGGTGATGGCAGGATCTAGCTCCCCAGGAGAGAAGGGAGGTATTTCGATAGAACTAGAAGTCCACAACAAAGGATTCTCGGCAGCCAATAAGACAAGCATTTACTACTTTGCCGCACAGAGTAAAGAGGGAAAACAAAAACCCGAACAAGGCAGAAAGAAAAAGCATCTGCCGCCTCCCTGCCTTGCCTGCCTTGAGCATGGCTGTTGTTTCAGGATGCCTCCAGTCTTGTTTTCTTCCTCGGTTCTTTTCTCTGCTTTCTATGCCTGCTTCCTTCAGTTCTATGCATAAGAACCAAAAGCCAACTATGAGAAATTCAACAAATGACTCTACCATTCTCAAGGCCCAGAGCCTAGAGAAATACCAGCTGAGAATTAAAGTAAGCAGAAGGAAAAATCCATGAAGAGGTTAATTAGCTTATGCGGTACAGTCGAAAGAGGCAGAACATTTTATTGAGAAATAGCCAGGGTGTCCCAGTGGGGAGACACTATCTTCTCAACCAAGTGAGGTGACTGGGGAACTCTCTTCTGCAATACTTTATGAACACTCAAAAACAAAAGCCGCAAACAGAGAGGACGATGGGCTAACCGTGAAGGCTCATGGGGAGCTAGCTCATGAAGACCTCAGGAAATGCTATATTCTCCTCCACCCAACTTCCTCTAAGCTCCAAGGTCAGATAGAACCATAAAGTGGGTGAATAGCTGAGGGGTCATTTGGTTTACTTCCTAGTGACATAAGAGAAGCCATTTATTATCACTGGTGTAGATGGATGGATGCTGGGTCATTCTGTTCTGAGGCCTGGGCTTTTTTGTGATGCCAGAGGATATCTGGAAGCAGTCTAGCTGAAATAAAAACTGGAGTGTGAGGCCCAGGATCAAAGCAAACTAAATGCTCACTCAGGTAAGCACAATAACATTGGCCTCTATCATGCAGACAGAGTCCTCTGCCTTCCCCAGGGATGGGGGTGCAATCCAGTGTATCCAGTCCGGTGTAAAAAAATCAGCAGAAAAATAACTGCTGCTGAGAGACACTCCCACTTCCCCCCCGTTCCAGACATCCTTTCCATCTTTTTTTATGCTCGAAAAGTACCCACTGGGGACTGTCTCTTCTTTTTTTAATGTTTATTTATTTTTAGGGGGCGCCTGGGTGGCGCAGTCGGTTAAGTGTCCGACTTCAGCCAGGTCACGATCTCGCGGTCCGTGAGTTCGAGCCCCGCGTCGGGCTCTGGGCTGATGGCTCAGAGCCTGGAGCCTGTTTCCGATTCTGTGTCTCCCTCTCTCTCTGCCCCTCGCCCGTTCATGCTCTGTCTCTCTCTGTCCCAAAAATAAATAAACGTTGAAAAAAAAAAATATTTATTTTTAGGATGCCTGGGTGGCTCAGTCAGTTAAGCGTCCAAATTTGGCTCACGGTTTGTGAGTTCGAGCCCCGCGTCAGGCTCTGGGCTGACAGCTCAGAGCCTGGAGTCTGCTTCGGGTTCTGTCTCCCTCTCTCTCTGCCCCTCCCCCACTCACGTTCTGTCTCTTTCTCTCAAAAATAAACAAACATTAAAAAAAATTTTTTTAATTTATTTTTGAGGTAGAAGGAAAGAGAGAGAGAGAGAGAGAGAGAGAGAGGGAAAGTGCACCATGCACACACATGTGCAAGGAGAGGGGCAGGAAGAGAGGGAGACAGAGGATCTGAAGAGGGTTCTGTGCTGACAGCAGAGAGCCCAATGCGGGGCTCAAACTCATGATGTGGGGCTCGAACTCATGAACTGTGAGATCATGACCTGAGCTGAAGTCAGCCGCTTAACTGACTGAAACACCCAGGCGCCCCTGTTTATTCTAGTTCTGAAGTGGGTTTGACTTGATGAGTCACTGCACAGAAATGGCCTGGAGAAGGAAGTCAGGAGGGAGGCAACCCCAGGCCTGCTTCATCTCAAGGAAAGATGCTGTTCACTATGGTGCAGCACTCTGCTGAGGTCCTGGGGTGTCTGAGAAATCGGGGATCTGTGATGGGGCAATCAGGGCACATGCTGCTCTAGGCCGGCAGTTCATTTTCTACACGCTCAACATATAAAGAGGTCCAAGTGATGACATATACCTGTCCCTACAGAAGCATGCAAATGTACTTAGCTTACAGGAATCCAAATCCCAGCTCTGCCTCTACCAGCCATGTGGCCGTGACACCATAACCATTTTAGGCCTCAGTCTCCTCATCTAAGAATAATGCCTCCCATCTCAGAGACGAGCTGGGACAAATTCCATGTAGGACAAAGCAGATACTCAGGCCACGATAACTATCACTACTGTAGTCCTAATTTAATTGTATTTATACTCATCACAGCACTCAGTCCTCCAATATGGCTTCTCAGAATGGAAAATAACATGTCGATGACAATGAAAGCAAGCTGGACATGTCAGGCACTTGAGAATCCACGCCACTTGAAAAGCCCAGTTCGGGTTCCCATTGGCAACTGAGAGCCAGGAAGGCCATCCCTGGAGCACTTTCCCTCACAGCATTAACACCCCATTCATCTTTGGCGTAAACCAGGCCATGCTTGATGTGACATTCTGGAGGGCAGCCATCCCTACTCTTTTCCTCACGGCCCAGACTTCGTGATTGCATTACACTGCCCATGGGATTTGAATTCCACATATGCTGTCAGCAACATAGCTTCTCGAAACACTTCTGCAATACCAACTGTTGGTCGGGGTTCCGGTTTCATTGCTGATGAATCTCATTCCAGAGGTACAAGTCAGAGAGCCTTTTTTGGTTTCTGCATTCGGAGACTGTCCCTTACCACCGCAGACAAACACATCATTTTGTTCTTACACATCGGCGCTTTTTTCCCTCGTCTTCATTTTTCCACCACAGTGATGATTGATGCCCTGAGATCTCATGAAGAATAATGGCAGCAAAATGTAAAGCATATGTGTCATCTCTGGGAAGACACGTGGGCAGTAAAATATAGCTGTACCAAGGCTTCGTGGCCATAACTCTTAATATCTCTCTGCAACTGGAAATGATAAAGAAAACTTTATGATTAATATTTTATCTAGCACTGCCACCACTGTGGAGAAACCGAACAAAGGAAATACACATTCCCAAGGCCCTTAGCATCGGTAAATAAGGAACCCTTACAGAACCACATTATCCCACTAATAATTTCCTGACTGACCCAAATCAACTTGCAGAGAGAAAATTCAAGTAGTAAAGACCTAGGAGATGGGAGGATTGTTTGTTTCTCCCTCTAGCTGTTTTCTAATTACCCTCACCTCTTTCTGATGCCACCTGTCAGTCAAAGAAAGAAGAGCCAAAAGGGACCCAGCCCTCAAAACAACTGCCTACAGCCGCTGTGCCAGCTGCCCAGGGAAAGCGGTGATGAAAGCAAAGCTCAAGCTCCTCTTGGGGAGAATCAGCCACGTTCCAACTTAAAACAGATAAAAGGGAAGTTCTTTCAAGCCAAGCCCAATTGTTGCCATTTCTTCCAAGGACACCGTGACTTGGCCTGCCCTTTCTGCCCCATTCAGCCTAGTTCCCAGGATTTTTCTTTCTGCTTCCCTGACCCTCTCAGAAACTGTGTGAGTGGCGTTTATCTTCCTGGTGAAGTAGAAGCCAAGACAATTCAATGACGATGATCTTATTACAATTTCAGTAACCAATTATTCTTGTCTACTCCTTGTACTGCTTAGTTCACTGTCACACACAGGCCATTTAAGTTTGATTTCTCCCTGTAAATGTCCATTAGTCTGTCAGCTTTGCAATGTGTTGTAATGTCCTGTTTGTGATTTTCAGGTGCACAGCTTATGTCCCGCAAAGTCAATTTACCATGTGTTGTTCTGCGTGTGTGTGTGTATGTGTGTGTGTGTGTGCGTGTGTGTACCCCAGTGTGTGCTTAATAAATATTTAGGGAATAAATCTTAGCCTCAGGCCTTACTTACATTCAGGCAAAGGGCTGACACTGAGTTATAAACACAGATCTAACACTTAAACATCACCTTTAAGGAGGAGACAGTCATATTAGTCTTTCAGGGGCCATCACCCGGGATCTATCGCATGGCTGTTGGAATAAGCCTCAGGTTTTAGGAATAAGGAAGAATTGGCAGTTGTCAACTAGCAGTTGATAACTACCTCCAAAACCTGCCTGAGAAGCTGACCAAGAAGCTGACCCACATAGGAATGCAACCAAGCCCACCAAAGGTGTGATGAGCTTCTAACACTGAGCTCTTGGACAAAGAGGTTTGAAAGAATCCTTGTGCCTTACAGTTTGTTTCACACATGTGTTGAGAAGACCTAAATATTAACAAATGGAAAGAAATGACCCAGCAGATTAGCATACAGACAGAGCAGAGAGAAAACAAATGATTTGTCTAACCACATGACTGAAGGTCAAGAATTCAGAGAAATTAAGGCAAAAACTGCAGTGGTATCCACAACTAAAAAGCACTCACTTTTTACACTTTTTAGCCAGGCACTTTTTATAATATCATAGAATTCCACTTCTAAACTCTGCCATTGTCTGTTTCATTGCCCTCACATCTCACCCAATGCTCTTTGAGAGATCCAGTTAACTTGTAACTTGCTTAGTGCTCTTCGAGAGCCTTCCATCTTTCTTCTTGCCCCCATTAACTAAAGCCCAAGAAGTGTTCATCTGTCCCCCACACCATGTAAGAAGATGAAAACCTGGGGAAATGGCATCCTTTCCTACACCTTCCCCCTCTCAGACACAGATACACACACACACACACACACACACACACACACACACACACACTTTAACTGAAGGCAAAGTTTGTGTTAATTTGGCAGGAATGGGTGTAAAGGGTACAGAGGCTCCCAGAATTAATTGCATCCTTGTCCTGTGAATTGTGGGGAGCTAAATTGACATGCACTTCAGAAAACAAGAGAGTTGAGCTCAGCTCACAATGGTGGCTACACCATCTGGTTCCCAATGAGTTGTTTTTAGCTAAATTTTCAGTTAGGTTCATTAAAATCTAAGACACTTCGGTGTTTAGTTTAAACAAATGGGCTCACACAGCATTTAAAAAACTCAACAGAACTTTCCTTTCCTTTAATGGCTAAAATGCTTTACAAAATTCCTTCGGGTCAGTTGGAGTGTTTTTCTGAAGCCAACTGCTTTAAGGATGTTACTAAATAACTTCTTACCAGATAACTAGGGTTATTGCTAAAATATTATAGATTTTTATTTTCAGATCTTTTCGTAGATCAAGGGTTTATTTTGTATTAGCTATTTCATAAAAATCTATGGCAACTAATAATAGATTATTTAATTGCTTATGAATTATATTTTCTAGAGATTTGTCTGCTTTCCTTTCTTCCTCCACTAAAGCCCTACTGTGTACAAGCATGATGTTAAGTGCTGGGGACTCAGCAGCAAGTAAGACACAGTCAGTCCGTTTCAATGCTGTGGAGTGTAGAACGGCAGAGCTAGCAAAACCCCCGATCTTGGAACCCCCAGTCAGGGTCTCCTCTGCCACTAGGACATGTCCTTGAACAGCCTGTTTCATCTCTACTAACCAAAGGTAAATCTAGCCACTTTCCAGTTGCTTTGAGAATTAAATAAGAATTGATGGAAAGCCCTTTCTCTGGTGGGAGTGGTGGGCATAGCAGGCATAGGAGTAGCAATATTTTCCACCATTTTCCTCAGCGTTGCCATTTGAGTGAAACGTTGCTTGGAGATGGCCAGCCTGCCCTGTTGACCTGGCATATTTCACTAAGGAATAGGGAGGAGACTGATGGATTTAAATAAAAACATCTTTGTAACACAGTTGCACAGAAGAATATATGATCTGCAAAAAAGATTGCAAATCCTTTTCACAAACTGCCTTCTACCCAATGCTAAAGAGAAGCAATAATAGCAGTAAGCTTGGCAACTAAGCGTGTATAATTTTAACTTTAACAGAAAGTTCCGCCACTGCTAATACTTACAACTTTCTGTCAATGTGTCCATTCACACATAAATCCACCCATTTGCCTGTCATTTGTCTATTCCTCTATCTACCTATTAATCTTTTAATCTCTTTGAAAGAGTGCTAATTCAAAGGACAGCTAGACATATAATGATAACATTCTGGAATATAATTCTTGTATTTTCACTAACATTGTAAACCATGAGTCCCCAGTAGGTCCAGCTGCATGAGTTATGTCCATCATTCCATTATATTCCCAGTTATGTCCATTAAGCTTTCCTGATTGGAATGGGAAAAAAAAAGGCTGTCAAGTCCCAGATTTGGACGTAAATCCCTAGTCTGCTAGTTAGGAAGCCATATGAATCTGGGAATTACTCGACTTCCACGAGCCTACGATCTTCATCTGCCCTTATTTCTCAGGGCTTCTCTGTTCATGAAATGAGTAGCACATATAAAGAACCCCAAACAGCGACAGGTACATTTTAGGGAGATGCTAAAAAAAAGTTACTTATTTGTGTGTACCAACTGTACTAATGCTCAAATATCTTTTTCTATTGTGATATTTTCACTTTAAAGTTTTAGGTATGGTGAGAGGAACTTAGTTTTTCTAAGCAAACATGGAAATATATTATCCATACGATCCAGTTAAAGTACCTGAATCCTCCTTTTTCTCAATTCATTATATGTAAATAAGCATGCCCATATTGGAGGTATTCATTTGAATATTGAATAAATGTAGCTCTTTTCAAGGCAACACTCAAAACTAACAAAGATTTTCATGTAATCCCTTGCATACAACACAGGACAGGATTTAAATCCAATAAAGAATCTCATCTCTGTAGCAAATACTAGTAAGATCTTACACCACAAATAATGTTTCCTTTATCACCACTTCTAACTGTATACAGAGACTCAGAATTGGGGACTATGTAGTAATAAGGGACTGGGGAGGTCACTTATAGTTAGGTCACCTCCTAAACATAGGATGTTACTTGTATGGCTGAGGCTCAGACACCACAAGTTGTCATAATAGAATCACATCAGTAAGTGGCAGGACCCTGCTACCTAACCGAGAGCTCCTTACTCCAAATCCAGTGCCCTTCTGACTACATCTGTGTTCCAAAGTAGACATACAAAGGGAGTTTAATTCATGAAACCTAGCAGACATGAGACGTTTAGATTCCACCTTACCATGATCCACCTTACCATGACATGAGGGATCCTTTATCATGCAACCCTAGTATTTGTTCACTCAGATCTATTCAACAGGCACACTGAAGCAAACTTACGTGCATCCAACAAAAGTCAACAGATGTAGGGTGCCCTAATAAGAGGGAGTGATTCTTACCAATCTCCACAGCAGAATACCTGACACAGAGCAGACACTTGGTGCATTTCTTTTGACTTGCTAAGTCATTCTAACTCTTTTCCAAGCTCTCGTACATGTCTTTCAAACATTTAGAGGTTGATCTCATGTTTCAGATATCTTTTTCCCAGATGATTAGCCCTAGTTTCTATAACAATTACTTGTGTATCAGGTGGATACTAGACTCTTCATCATTTTGGCTGTTTTCTTGTACCAGAAGTACTCCAACATGGTCAATATTTCTGCTAACATTTGGAGACCCAAACTAGACCTTAGTGCCAGGCAGAGGCAGGTGGGGCTGTTCATTCCCCTGAGCTGGACAACACCCATGCATTTTTCAGAAGAGTTGCTTATAAGAATGCCTTTCTCCTTCTCCTGATTTGCTTATTTCAATTCAGGGTGTTACATTTGTCCCTAGGCAATGTCACCTTGGTTCACATCGCTTCTACCCCATTAAAATAATTTTAATTTTATCAACCCATAGATTAGTGATCCCCATTACTTTTGTGTCATTTATAAATTCCATCTTCAGGCCTCCAACATCTTCATCAAAGTCACTGATTTTTAAAAGGTAAGAAAAGACAAAAAGAAAAAGACAGCTGCCTTAGGAACTTCCTACCAGATGGACGATGGCCCATAAATCAACACAGGGCTGTCAGAGAAGACATGAATCAAGCCAGCTCTATTCTTATCTAACCAGTGTATTTTCACAAATGATGTCTCTAAGACACAACACTGACAACTACATTGCCTGGTGTAAAATGTTCTGATAGCTCTTCATATTCTATTCATATCTATTTTATGGATAAAAATGAGTATCTTTAATGTAATATACAAAGCCCTCCCCATGTGGCTTTTGTCTGGCTCTCCAGTCTCAATTTTGGTTCCATAGCCCCTCCCCACACCTTCATTCTTATGAGGCTGCTCTCTGGCCATTGGAAACTAAAGCATTTCTCCCACCATTCTAAGTGATGCCACCTCTCTACATCTTTGCTCATGCTCATTTCCCTGCCACAATTGCTCTCCTTTCTTTCTGCCCTGCCTTGGTAAACAGTCACATATATTTCATGATCCAACCCAACCATTATTTTCTGTGTACAAGTCTTCCTGACATTTCTTCCCAGGCAGAAAAATCATTTCCTTCTTTCCTTGTATGTAATTTTAATCATTGTATCTGCACAGTTACTTCTTTACATGTCTGTCTCCCCTATTAAATGTCAGTCTGCTTTCAAGTAGGGGCCTCAGCACCAAAGATAGTTTTTAGTAAGTAATCAACAAATATTTGTTGGGTGGTTGGATGGATAAATGAATATTATTTTTGCTAAAACAAGGCAAATGGCAATGCCATAATACCAAAGGAAAATAAATCTATTTTAAAATCCTGTCTTTCTTATATAAAGTATGACTTCATTACATAAAATAGGACTCATCCATTCAACAATTGAGCACCTATCGTACAGGTCATTGTTCTAGGTGTTGGAGCTACAGCAATAGGCAGAACAGGCAAGACCCTGTTCTAATGAAGTTAAATCAAATACATGAAGTAAAAATAAAATAATAATAAATTTAAAAATACATGAAGTAGAGACACAAATAAAGACCATTTCAGATCAAGATATGTGGTATTCAGGGGGCGCCTGGGTGGCTCAGTTGGTTAAGCGTCCGACTCTTGATTTTGGTTCAGGTCATGATCTCACAGTTTGTGAGTTCGAGCCCCATGTGGAGCTCTGCACTGACAGTGTGGAGTCTGCTTGGGATTCTCTCTCTCCCCCCCTCTTTCTGCCCCTCCTCTGCTCATGCTCTCTCTCTGTCTCTCGAAAGAAAGAAAGAAAGAAAGAAAGAAAGAAAGAAAAGAAAGAAAGAAAGAAAGAAAGAAAGAAAGAAAGAAAGAAAGAAAGAAACTTAAAGATATGTGGTATTCACATATCTTTAAATTAAAGAGTTAAATTAAACAGGTGTAAAAATGCAAGGGCTGGGAGGTTTGGGGGGAGCAGATACAAAATTTTACATTGGTTTGGGTAGAAAAAGTCTCTTCAAGGAGGTAACATTTAAGCTAATTCCTGGATAATAAGATGTCAAGTCATATGAACAACAGGAGTTAAATATGAATACTCCTGTTTATAACCTCTCCAATTCTAACCCAACAGTGGGGTCAATGGTAGACCATTCTGGGGGCACTGGTAGGAAGATGACAACCATGGTCTACCTCTGCTCACCATAGACCTATCCAGAGGATCTGTCACCACTGTGCTGATTAACCATCCTAGGATGAGGATAGACTGACCTAGAGAGGCTTACTTTTTCTTAGTTCTGTTTGTAAAACCTGTCTGTGCTGTTTGATTTCACTGACCTTTTAATAAAACAATCAGATTTAGTGCTTCTGCCTGTCTCCCTAGTGCCCACCCCCCCCCCCCCCCCGCACATCACTCCCTACCCCACCCCACTCCACCTCCTCTCTGAAATGAGCTTGAATGCCATTCCTCATCACTTTCATCTGGACATTGACAGAAAGAACAAAAGCTGGCATTCCACATCTCAATTTATCTGCTTGCCCTCGAGAGCCCATAAATAAAACAAAAAAATGCTAACACAACTCCTAAAAATACTCTGCAAGATGAAAGATCAATGTTTGCAAGCAACTTCTCTCAGTTGGTCAGGGCACAATCGGCAAGTGAGAAACGGAGCCACCCCTCACTAAACTTGAAGTGATTTCACCTAGTTTTCCAAGGTGAGTCGCATTTGTAAAGCCCTGTGGTTGACGCACTGTGGGAAGTGGTGATACTAATGCACCTGTGGAGAGTCAGAAAGGGATTCAAGTTCAAGGTTTGTTACTAAGGAGTCGGTGGTCTATCAAAGAAAATTTTCTCACCTTCCACCTGGATAAGGGACCCACAATTTTGTTCTACTATCCACCCGTCAATGAAATGACGCTATTCCAAATTTAGGTATAAACCCTGCTCTATCTTGGTAATCTCAGCCCTCTTGTAAGTGACTGGCTTAGGGATGGATGTGACCTATTCTGGCTAAAAGAGAGGAGGCAAAATCTGTGGAAGGCCTTCTCGGAGAAGTTTCTTGGCTGATGAAACACTCACAGAAAGACAGAGTCCCTCTTACATTCCTGGACATTATCATACCTGCATCTGACACATGGAACTTCAATAGCCATGTTGAGGCTCCAGATAAGCCAGACTGAAGACAAGCTGAAAGCCTTCCAATTCATAACCTTTGTCACCTCGAAAAGTCACCATGCCATTCCTAGACTTAGAAACCAGTGAGTTTAGGTACATAAATTTTAAAGGACTTTCTAGCTCAAAAAAGTATGAGATTTTCACATTTTTAATTTTTTTTTAATGTTTATTTATTTTGGGGACAGAGAGAGACAGAGCATGAATGGGGGAGGGGCAGAGAGAGAGGGAGACACAGAATCGGAAGCAGGCTCCAGGCTCTGAGCCATCAGCCCAGAGCCCGACTCGGGGCTCGAACTCACAGACCGTGAGATCATGACCTGAGCTGAAGTCGGACGCTTAACCAACTGAGCCACCCAGGTGCCCCAAGTAAGCACTGTTTTAAACAGTAGAGCTAATGTTGATGTATATGGTGCTACCTGTAAAAACCCTGACAAGTGACCAGAGACTTACAGAGGTTTTTGTTCAGAGGGAGATATGAATTTGGATTTGTATGCCTAAAGGCTTTCCCTTTTTTTTTTTTTTTTGGAATGAATAAGAATTCGAGAGTTCTAAGAAAGGGCATTAGTTAGGAGAAATATAAAATTGACACTGATTATGCCAGATTGCAACTCTTGTTACCAGAAAGGAACGCTTTGGAGGAAGAAACAAAAGGTAGGGCTTTCAAACTTTAATGATTTAAAAATGATTTCAATGATGTTAATGTTTTTATTTTTATTTTTTTTATTTTTTTTATTTTTTAAATTTTTTTTCAACGTTTATTTATTTTTGGGACAGAGAGAGACAGAGCATGAACGGGGGAGGGGCAGAGAGAGAAGGAGACACAGAATCGGAAACAGGCTCCAGGCTCCGAGCCATCAGCCCAGAGCCTGACGCGGGGCTCGAACTCACAGACCGCGAGATCGTGACCTGGCTGAAGTCGGACGCTTAACCGACTGCGCCACCCAGGTGCCCCAATGTTAATGTTTTTAAACCTCCAGTCAACAAATATTTATGAAGCATCTAGTGCTGGGCAGATAATGCCTGTATCCAATGATGTATAAAAAACACAATTTCTTTCCTCAAGAAGTGAACAGTATAGTGAAGGCCATATATAGGTACAGATATTACAATATTTTTCAAAAGAACCATTATTAGAAGAGACCCCAAGGGATTACGGGAGGTCAGATGAGGGTCTGGCCTGGGAAAGCAACCCCCAAATTGAGATTTGAAGTTGGGAGGGCCTGGTGGGAGGGATGTGACGCGGCCCAGCACACTGGAGGACACAAGTGTTTCCGTGAGGCTGGCTCACTGGATGCGTGGCAGCGAGCTGTGGAGCTAGAGAGGAAAGAGCTGGGCCCAGATCCCAGGAGCTCCGGCTGCCAGCCGGCAGGAAGTTCGTCTGCAGGAGGTGTTCTTCCTCTCCTACCTCCAGGCCCCACAGCCCCAGTTCCCTCAGGCTTTCCACCGTCTCTGCAAACCTCCAGTCTGGGGGCTCAACAATTGGAAAGAGATCCCACAAACTAGCTCATATCGTGGAATAAATGAATGAACACAGCTTAAAGTACAACTCTGTGTTCTACAGGAGGATAATCCTTTACCTCAGAGGAATGAAGCCATAGTCCTGCATTTCAGAGATGAAGGAGCTCCTTGGAGACCCACTGAGATCAACTCAATTTACAGCTGAGGAAACGGAGGCCCAGAAATGCTGTGGAACATTCCCCAAGCTCGCCCACAGCATTTCAGACCCCTGCCATTTGAAGGGGTGGTGGTGGGGTTCCCTCCAGAGGCTGTTGAGTGAGGCACCCCATTGGCTGACGACTCCTGAGAAATCTGCTTCACCTTGCTGAACACTGCAACCAGAAGCCCCCTGAGGACAGTAACCACGCATGGCACACAAAATATGCACCCATTACACATTTGCCGGAGGGAGGCCGGGTCCTGCTGCTGCTATTCTTCATGTGCACGTGAATGCCACTTCTTTCCAAACGGAGGCACCAAGAAGCAGAATGCGGAGCATGAGCGTATTTTCCAGAGAAAAAGCTGGCAAATGACAGAATCCAAAAAAATTGGCATGGCTGCTTGCCATTTAAAGAATCAAATACCGAAAATATTTCAAATAATACAAGAAAATCTGGAAGAATTGTGACTTAGGACCAATTTGGAAAGAATTTCTAAGCAAATAATGTTCGGTTTAAAGAGACGTGTGGATGCTCATTTTCAAACCTGCGTTGACTTCTTTTCAGAAAAGCCATAGGCTAGAAGAGGTTCCTGAGTGAAACTTGATTCTTTGTCTTTCATGACATGACTGGTATTTCCACGACCTGTGTGGTCCCAGACCTGCCTTCATCCTGATAGAATAACAGATTTCAAAACTGTCTTGGGGCGGGGGGGGGGGGCGGGGAGAGGAGGAGAAGAATACTATTCTTCAAGTGTTTAATTTCTTTGCATTTACAGTTCAAACAGATGCTCCCAAGAATGGTTAAAGGTTGCAAGAAAATGGTCATTAAAATTATCCTCATGAGGTGATTCATTTTTGTGAATGCTACCAGGGACAGACAAGCCAACATTAATTTAATCAAGGTTAAGTGGAATGCAGCAGGAAAAGGGGGGGCCTTAAAAAAAGAATGTCCAGTGATTGCATAGGAACAGAGCTGGCCTGAACCATTAGCGTTTGATTTAAAGAAGCATTATTTTTTTTTTCCTTCGTAAAGTCTCAAAAAGGGCAAAAATTACCAGATAAGGATCTACAACTTGCCTGTTCAGTAACCCTGCAGCTCCTGGGGGCCTCCAGAGGCACCAGCCTGTCGCGGCAGCTCAAATTTAGACATACCTCCTGGCTCAGCACACCGCCCAATGCAGTCTAGAATCAAGAGGAGGCAGATGCTAATGGGACAAGAGCCCAGGGAGCTGTCAGAGTTGAGAGACAAAGAGAAAGGACAGAAGGGAAGAAGGAGGAAGGAGAGGAGGAAGGAAGAAGGCAAGAAGGAAGAAAGCATGAAGAGAAGATAAAAGTAAGGAGAAAAGGAGAAGGAAGGAAGGAAGGAAGGAAGGAAGGAAGGAAGGAAGGAAGGAAGGAAAGAAGGGAGTCCCTATTCACAAATCAGATCACTCTTGGCACAGGGCTGTGGACATGAATTTTACAAAATGAAAAAACAAAAATAACAGCTACTAATGTTTCCAGGAACTGTCATTTCATCACCCTTCCCTGAGGATAACTGCTCAGGAGCTAAAGAATTCTTAAATATTTTGAAAAATTTAAAAAGCTTACACTCGGGTCTCATACTTGGGAGCAAAGAAAGAAAGAAAGAAAGAAAGAAGGAAGGAAAAGCTTCTGGAAGTATCTCCCCTCTAGGTTTCCTTTCATCCTCCCCCAGAATGTGGAGGAATGAGTTTGACTAAGGATGCCCCAAGGCTATGTCACCTAACCGCAGAGGACAGAGCTGGGCTCCTCTTTATTTGAAAGGCCTATATGGGGTTCTTACTCCTCATTATTGTGTACTTGTACTGATTTAGAATGCAGCCCTGCTCTGCCACACTTCTGTGAGATTTGCCAAGTGTCTAATCCAACCGAGTTGTGAAATCTGGATGCTTACATGGGAAAGCCTGGGTTTTAACAAGAAAAGAGTACATTTTACACAAAGGGAACCAAATAAAAATTTGGAAAAAACAACCTGGAAAAAAAAAATCATAGGATGCCTTGAAAACACTTCCTTCCTCTGGCCTTTGAGAAACCAGAGCCAATGTCTTCCAAGTTGCAAATCGGTCCAGCTTAAGTTAAACTGGCTTCCTTCCGTTCTCCAAAGCAGATGATTATCATATTTGACTATTCTCACTCGGAGTCTGTTCAGAACAGCCTGGCCAGTGTAAAATCCAAAAACATTTCACTCTCAGATTGCTGTTTAAAATGCCTCTCTTATAATGAAAAGCCTGGACACAGCAAATGACATTTTTGGCTTTACTAGACTTTTTTTAGTGATGAGAAGCTGGCACAGATAAAAATCTACGTTATATTTATTGGGATGCAGCTTTTTTTTTAGGAGTACTAGAAAAAAAATATTATTCAGGGTGTAATTGAAAGGAGAGTTTGTGATCAAACCATCTTGGTGTTATAGCAGTATTCACCCTCTGTGGCAGGGATGAGTCACTGTGTAAGAGCTAGTAAATACAGAATTGACATCTTGCTTAGAGGAGCCAAGGGATTCTCAGGATTCTCAGTCTGCTGGTGTCGGGCCGCTTTCTTCACCTGGCTTGGTTCAATACAGGACCAAAGGATTCCTGGCTCAGCAGGTTCTGAGGGAAAATGAGGGGCCAACCTCTTCCAAGAGGAGACAAGATTCATTCAAGAAGGACCATGGCAGGGCTGAGGAGCCTGAAATGAGAATCACATACTCCCAAGTCAAACACACCCCTTTCTCCATCTGAATGTTCCAGTCATGGGAGATGGTCATTAGTTCAAAAATTCTTCCTTTCAAGGCAAGTCTCCAAACTACAATGTGCTATCGTGACAGTGAAATGCTTAGTCTTCATCCTTCTGAAGGATACTGTTAGATATGTTGGCAAGAATTACCCTGCTCTCTGAGTAATTTTTCCATCCAATGACCACCCCCTCCCCCACCCTGCTCCTTGACTACAAATCCCCACTATTGTTGTATTTGGGGTTGAGCCCAGTTCCACACTGAGGTCTCTTTCCCCCTAGTGCAAATAGTCCTGAATATAATCTCTTCTTACCGCTTTGACTGCTGTCCAGTTCTGGTTTTCTCTGACACCAGTCCCCCAAACCTGAACATAAATTACTTTGGTGACTCCATGATTTCTGACCTTAAGGAAGTAGATACCAGCTGTGGAAAGGAACCAGGGTTTCCTTTTGGGGGAAGCTGAAAGGGGTGGTAATTGAGTGAGAAGATCTGGGTGGTATGCTATAAGAGGAGGTACTGGAGAGGCCAAAGTTAGGAGCTCCAGGAAGGGGGGCAGAGCATTGCAAGAGGAGAGAAGGAAAGGGACAAAATACCCTGTGCTGGTGACATTATAGCTGGCAGATTTCTGAAGTGCCCAGGAGCCAAAACAATGGCTGCTACATGGAGCGATACAAATATGAAAGCATGGCTGCATCACAGCATTTACACTTCCCGGAAGTATATTTGTCCCATGATAGAAAAACCATTTTACATTTTTTACTCAGAGTATTCAATTCATATTTGATATGGCTCACTCAAGTTACCAAAGTTTTCCTATTGACACCTCAATACAAAAATTTTCAGGATTATTCAAAGCTCATTTGTAAAGCCTCAAAAAAATGTAATTAAAAGTACAAAATGGCTACATTTTGGCTTCTTGGAAAAAAAAATCAAACTATAATTTTTCTTACAATGAAAGAGTAATACTGTCTGTAATTTATTTGGAGAGAATGGAGTGCAAGGCAGACATGCATATTAAACACTCTCTATTTCATTTCATCCGACTAAATGAATAAATACATTACACCATCCAGACACACAGTTGAAACATTTCCCTGAGTATTCTTTAAACACAATGTGCAAGATTGCAATGGCATCATGACTGATAAAAATGACAAAGACGCTGTTAATCAAGTAAATAAAAAACAGCAGCATGAATTATTTATGCCAATAATATTTGTAACCATACAAATTATATACTGATGTTATATTGGAGTGTTTAGTATTTCAGTGAACACGCATCACACGATGTCCCCACCCCACCCCCGCCTCTATATTTAGTTTCCTTGAAGAGCTTGAAATCAGTGGTACCACTTAAAATGGAACCATGGGTACAATAGTAAATTTTTTTTTGGTTGTCTCAAAATGTGATTTCTCTCTTAATATGAAATCGTTACTCCACAGCTACTACAGCCACGGCTGGTATTCTTTGAGAGCTTCCTACATGAAAGACCACCGAACTGGCCTATACCGGGGAGACCGGGCTTCCCTCTGCCTTTGTCTTCAGAGAGAAGGGGTGTACATGACGACCATGGTTCAAATGGTCTTCTCTCACCCCTATATTAGAGTAAAAACAATTTAAGGGAGCAGCAGCCAAAGCAAGTCTCCTAAGCCAGGGGCCACAAAAATTTTCTTTTGTAAATCTAAAATATGTTATCCTAAAAACATCAGAGAACTTCTGAAATACTGAATATCTAGACAGATTTTTCCTTCTTCATGTATGAGATCACTCGTCTACATGGATTCCTACATCTCCATAGAAAATGCTTTCATGATCACACACATATTCACACGTGCACGCTCACATTAAGCCATTCAATTCCTGCTTAGAAACTGCCAAGATCGTTATTTTTTCCTCAGCTAACTCCATCTTGCCAAGTCTGGCAGGAGCTACTCAGGTACTTGCCACAGTTGGGTTGGGCACCCACCAAAGTGTGAGCTCTTCAAGGGTTGGGGGCACGTGGATCACAGTGGTACTCCTATAGCATCCACCGTTATTGAAAATATTGCTTGAGTATTAAATTGAAATGAGTTATTAGTGAACAATGGAACCCCTCAGGAAAGAGCTAGAAGGTAGTACTACATCTACTTTCTCGAGATGTACTTCCCTGCTCACACAGAAGTGGAATACACATGGAATGCACCAGAGCGTGTCTGCCAACGTGGGGATAAAAAGAGACCAAACTGAGAATGCCTGGTAACTTCAAAAACACCCACCCATCATCTCCTTAGTGAGACATCCCCACCTAAATATCCCAGCAGTCCAAATGATGCGCAACGTAAAACTCGTCTCTCATCTCCAACCTCCTTCCTCCAACTCTCTGTATGCCTTTCCACGTGTTCCTTTCACTTCCTGAAATACCTTTCCCCAGTTTCGCCACGCTTCTCTAACTGCTGACCCCCACCCAACTCTCTCCTGATGGGAAGTAGTGGCTCAGAGCACGGACTTAGGTTTGAATCCCACCTCTACCACTGCTTTGCTGGGTGATGCTTCATGCTCAGTGCCTCATTTTCTTCACCTACCTAATAGGGACAATAAAAGTTCCTGCTTTAGAGGGTTTTCAGGAAGGTTAAGTGAGTTAACAGATGCAAAATGGTTACAGTGGAGTCTGGCACATAACAGGTGGGTTTTAAGTGATAGTTGTCATCCTTTCTGCTATTTTATCCACAGCTGGACTGCCTGCCTCCCCCATAAGCTGAATTGAGGAACTAGTTTTCACTCCTCTGAGTGCAGCACCTGATGCATGGCTGTGTGTGCAGAAGGGGTTGTGTTCTGGTTTTCCCTCAGGACAACCTTATCCTCTCTGTGTCTGGGTTCAAAACCTGTCTGCAAGTCTTGTAACAATTCTGCTTCTAAACATGTATCTTTCCTACTTGTGTCACCAACTCTAATAGTTTGGGCATTAACTTTTCCATTCTTCTCACAATTTTCCTTCCTTCTTCATCCTTTTACACTGTTATCTGAATAATCTTTCTAAGAGCCAACCTGATTATTTCTTTTAAAAAGATAGTAATTATTGGCTTCACTCAGATCGACATCAAATTCAAGCTCCCCAGCCTAGCACTAAGATTTTTTTACGATAAGACGCTGACTTAATCTTTCCAGCATCATTGCCCATGACCTACCCAATATACACCTCTAACTTGCCTTGCATTTCCTGTCTCCGACTCTGTGCTCAAGCTGGGCCTTCATCCTGGGAACATTGCTGTCCATCTGGTATAATCTTACTCATTTCTCAAGATCAAAACCAAATGCAATTTCCTCCATAAAAGTTCTTTTCAAATTAGTCTCTACCTCCCATCTAGTTCCAAGACACTCTTTATAGGAAGTCTGTTTTTATCAAAGTATTTGTGACTATTTTGACTTTAGTTAATTATAGATATTAAGTTCTTAGAAAACAGGGACTGGGACTTAATCATGTCTGTATCCAGAAATATGCCTAGAGCAGTATTCCACAAACTACTATATATAATATTTTAATTGAATTTAAGAGTATAAATTTAATTGATGCGTAGGATGTTAGGACTTTTATCTGCTTATAAGCAAATTTAAATTTTTTAATTAATTAAGTTCCGATTAAGTTTCAGTTTCAGAATTACCCTTGAGTGTTAAATACTTACTGGAACCCCACTATTTGATTACAAGCCTCAAAGTCTCCCTTATATGCGCAGATGCATCTTTCACAGAATAGGGGCGCCAAACATTTCCTGGATTTAATTGTTGAATTAAAAGTTTATGTGATTATAGCTGCCACCTGGTACTACACGATGATACCAAGAGGAGAGTAAAGACCAACTAGGTCCCTTTACTCTTCCCCAGCTGCCATGAAAACACATGCATCACTTACAGAACTGACCTTGACTTTCCCCCATCCCACCCTACTGGACTCAGGACAGTGTTGGGATTGCCCAAGTTCTGCTACTGGGGGATCTGTAGGGCAAGATGTGAGCACCAAGGGCTTCACTAACAGAGAAGGAAATGACAACGTCAATTTCTGGGGAAGTCCAGGACCCAGAAGCCAGGCGTTTAGCAGGTGGGAAAGGGATGGCCATATCTTATTCATGGGCTAGAGATCTTCATTTGTGAGTTGCTAGGGGACCTCTCCTAAGATCACATCCTACATGTGGAGACAGAGGGGAGCCAGGAACAACCCCTGAAGTGGCTACCCTCAGGCTGGGGAAGAAGAAGCCAGACAATTTCTTACTTTTTCCCTGAGTTTATTTAATCATTTAATTTCCTGTTGATTGTTGTTCTCTCCCAGCTTCTGCTAAAGGGTTCATTAGCCATGCCAGCTATCTCAAACCATGAACCACTGGGTGATAAGAAAAGTACCTAGTGGTGTGATGGTAAATGTTTAACAACTGCCTCTCTAGGGGAAATGCCCCTACTACTTGCCAATCTCTGTGGTATAAGTGCTATCACCATGGCCAATTTCAAACTACCAATACACTGTCAATTAGCTCAGAGTTGGGAAGAGACACACAGAATCAGCTCCAGGCAGTACCAACTGGCTTTGGAGTACTCTTCACCTCCTCCCCACAGTGAATTATTGCCAGCAAATATTCATTAAAGGACCTACACCAGCAGAAGATGCCGGAATGAGATTCTATTTTTATCATGGAAAGCAGTGTACCTTTATTACACATACCCAAATTCCAAGGAAAGAGGAAATTTGAGGTTAGAGGCAGCTGTGAATTAATACGAAAGCCTTCGAAGTCACCCACTTTTGTCTACACAACCTGAAAACACACAAAATTTGGTGAGACCGAGATTGGCCAGGTGTTCCAAAACCTGACACATAGCTAGGCTACAATATGCCGTGTCCTTTTTGTTAGGTATGAACACGTATTTACAGCCAATCAAATGTAAACAGAAGTGACATGCAGTCCTTCCAGGCTTGGCCATAATAGCCTACCAATGTGGTCTCTGTCTCCCTCACCCAAGTCTTTTCTCTTTCACCAGCTTGATGCAGACAAGTACTACAAGAGAAATCAGAGTGAGTAACTTGAAGATGGCAGAGTCACAAAATGTAAGGAGGCTGGGTCTCTGAATCACTTCTTGAAGGAAAGTTCCTCTTCCTATAAGAAATACCTGGTTTGGACCTTACATTAACAAGGAATAAACTACTCTCATATATGAACTATCTAAGGGTTGGTTTGCTTTAACATTTGTTTTAGCAGCTAGTCTTAACTAGCACATTTGGCAGTATCTGCCATGCTCCTGTTTACCGGGGATCATGAGTATTCTGGAAAATACTTATCGTGGATACTCTGGAGAGGATCTTCCAGGCAAAGCAAGAGAAAAATTTAAAAGCAGATATTTAGAAAGAAACTTTCGGCTCCTCTTTCACAAAATGCACTCTATTCATCTTGATTTGGCTGCAGTGTGAGGTCCCACTAAGAATTTTTTTGTTGTCATTTTGTTTGTTTTTTAAAGAATGACTTTTAGACTAATAACTCTAGGTGAGAATAAGAAGGGGAAATTAGAAAAGATTTTGAGAAGGTCGAGGGAATCAGAGCAATGATCCATGCCTTACTGATGACATTGTGCTTTCCCTATAATTTATACATTCATTGTATTGAATTTATATACATACATGTGTTCAGATACTGAGTGACAGCTAAACATTATAAAACAACAATATATATTTTCACAAACTAGAACCCCCTTTCCAAACTTTTTAAAATTGTATTTTGAATATTGCCAAATCTTATTTTAAAAATCAGCTTATATTTATTTTGTGTAAAATCATTGGCACCACATAAGAGTCTACTCACCCAACTTAAATGTGTGCCATTTTGCACTAAAGTTATTATATATTTGTTCCATAGTAAATAAATACAATTATATTTGCATGGGGGTTGGTCTGACAACCTTAATATATTATCATAATATATTATGTATTATAATAATGTAATTAATATATTATAAATAGCAGATTATTAAAATGTATTATATTTTTACTATATTAAATTTATTTTCATAATCTATGTTACCTAGGGCACTAGCTCATCAGTGCCTTGACGGGCAGTGTTTGTGAGCCATCCATGTCTAAGCTACTCACATCTCTCACAGTGCCATCCTATAGTGGGCAGAACAGTGTAAGATGAATGAGTAAATACACTAAAAAATTAATTTTTCAATGACTCATTTGGATTTTCATTAGCAGTAATTCCCTTTTAGAAGTTGACGAGTCCCTCTTTCCTTTTAAGTCCACACTTGGATGCACATGATCAAGGTGGGCTGTCATAGCAAGCCATCTCCAGGAGGGGTCACCAGCATCCATTTATGGAGGCCAAATTTGAGTGCTAAATCACAGTACAAGGGTAGCCTGTAGTCAACCGAATTATGCATATTTCAGCTTGACAGCCATTGTCTCCCTTTTAACCATTCTCTTATTTCCCATTATATTTTGGTTTAATAAACACAATAGCATATTCTGTGTTCAGAGACCCTGCTATCCTAGAGAAAAGCATTTTGTCTAAATGGAAAGACCATCAGTCTGGACATGGTCACTTAGAAGCTTTCCCATAACTGCATATATGTTCCAGATTTCTGAAGACCAGTCTAAACTAAGTTCCTGGAAGATACACAAGCACTTAGAAGCAATGATGCACGGTGGTCTCGTGGACACTTATTCAAACAGGGAATGTGACTGCAGAGCAAGGATTAGCCCATACTCACACACAAGGTAATGGGTTCAAGTGGAATTAGATGGAGCCTCAATTTGCATGTGTCATGCCACCATCAGGACTTCATCTGGGAAACCTTATGAAAATTTTGGGTCTGACCATTCTTCAAGCCTATAGGAAGGCTTAGAAAATGACTCTCAGTTTTATTTTTACTTTCTTTATCCTTGGTTTTTGTTTTGTTTTAGACAGAGACTGTGAGCAAGGGGGGCACAGAGAGAATCTTATGCAGGCTCCATGCTCAGCCTGCATGCAGGACTCAATCCCATAATGCTGGGATCATGATCTGAGCCAAAATCAACAGACACTGAACCACCCAGGTGCCCCTATTCTTAGTTTAAAAAAAAAAAAGCAGAAGTTCACAGCTTTTTACTAAACTTTTAACGCTGGGAACCCCAAAACTTACCATTTTGGTATGTGTTGCAAAGCTTATTATTAAATTAAAATGTAATTGGAGCCTAAAGAAACCAGCATAGGAATGATGGAGACTTTCTGACAACAGACAATGAACCACAAAACCATTTGTTTTGTTTTCCCAGGAGGGAAATCAGAGATAGAAAATCTATGAATCAACAGCGTGATTTATTTTAAATTTTCATGAAGAAGCCTGGATATCAACAAGACATAAGTCTTCCTAAAGAGCTCTGTACAGACACCCCAAATATCTGATTTCTCTCCCTCATTTTGAAGAACAAACATTTATATCATGAGGGCTGGACAGAAAATGGGAGAGAGGAAGTGAGTTAGCAGCCTGTTTTCAACAACATCTTGTTCTGTGTTTAAGGTGAAATAAGCACCCAGGGCCCTGTGTCCCAGCCAGCTTGTTAGTATTCTTTAGCATGCAGGGAAAGTCCTTAGCAAAAGGGAAAGGCACGCAAGAAACACGAAGTGTTCTCATTCAAATTGTCTGTAATTCTCAAGGGTGAATCTGGGACGTTTGGAATTTTCGGGACTGAAAAGCAAGATTCATTCTAACTTAACAAAATACAATTTATTGTCGAAGCTATGGATAAACTCCATCTCTCTCTCAGGTTGCTTGTAGGGACTGAGGCCAAGGAAGAAGTGGAAATCACCTCAGAAGTGGCTGACAGGCACTGGCTGCCTAATGAATAAGGAGCTACCCTTCCAACCCCCTGAGTCTCTGCCAAGCATCACACAACAGATGAGGAGGGAATTAAGAAGAAGGAAGTAGAAGGAATAATGTTATAATGTAGGATAGAAATATGGTCCTAGCATCCTGAGTTTCAATGAACTCTCACACAGATACAGGTTAAGTTGGCAGTGCAACCCACATACAGCTATAAAATGGACAGAAGTATAAAATAATCACTAATAACAACTCAAAATACAGGTGCAAAAATAATATTGTTACTTCCAATTGACCACACAAGTTGATCTTCTCTCCATCAACCAACCCCACTAAAATGAGAGTTAAAAGATTAAAAATGGTGTAAATCTACATTTTTTTTAATACAAGAGCCCTGAGAAGGTAAGAGATTCAAGCCAGAAAGAAAATGGAAGGATGATAATCAAACATGGCAGAAGAGTAGTCTCTAATATGAAAATCCACGAAAAAGATTCGACTGATATTGCAGAATTTGGCAACACTTGGGATTCCTTGTAGAACAAAGGATAAGAGTAAGATAAAAGGCAGGAAAAAGAATTTGAAAGGTGGTATACAGAGCAACCAACCACTTATGTGTACCATGTGCCTCCTCCATCCTGCCAACTAACATTCTCTTTCTTTCATCTCCCCCTCTCCCTTCCCTCCATCATCCTAGAACCTGCCTCTCCACAATATAAATAAATATATAAATTTGTAGCAATCTTCTGTAAAGAAATCGAAAGTCTCCACAAAAGAAAGATTCCACTTTCAGACCCCAAACCACTCAACTATCGTAAAACTAAGCCCACACAGTGAGTCACAAAACAGCTGGTTAATGGCCTGGATCTTAATTATGAATGGTCATTTATGGGTTACCAGACAAATAAGGAAAATCTTCAACAAAAAAAGAGCACAAGCAAGATTTTTAAAAAGGGGAATGGGGGGCGCCTGGGTGGCGCAGTCGGTTAAGCGTCCGACTTCAGCCAGGTCACGATCTCGCGGTCCGTGAGTTCGAGCCCCGCGTCAGGCTCTGGGCTGATGGCTCAGAGCCTGGAGCCTGTTTCCGATTCTGTGTCTCCCTCTCTCTCTGCCCCTCGCCCGTTCATGCTCTGTCTCTCTCTGTCCCAAAAATAAATAAACGTTGAAAAAAAAAATAAAAAAATAAAAAAATAAAAAATAAAAAGGGGAATGGTTCTGGAGGAAACACAAATAAAACAGGCAATAGAAAAGAAATATCACCTATCCCAGAAGGAGTCAACAACCATAAAACAAGAGAGAATGCCATAGAAAAGGAAGAATGAATAAGCAAGAAAAAGTCCTGGTAATTGAAAATTCTTTTTTTCAAATTAAATAAATGAAAAATCAGGAAATATTCTCATTTCTTAAAAAATTATGACAGTTTCAGAATCTGAGTTCATCACAACATGTGCCTTTGTATAAAGAGAAGGAAAAAGGAAAACTTGTCCTCTACAAAGGAATAGGAATCAGACAGGAAGGAGAATCAGACTTTTCATGAGCAAGCATGGAAGACTGAAGACAAAGGAAACCTCTGCTGCCAAGTTCCCCTTTCACTCTGCCACATTCTAAACACCCTCCTCCCAATCTCTAACAATGTAGCCAGAAGGAAATAACGTCCATTCTTGAACTCTATATTCAACTTAATCATCAATCCAAAATGAGAATAAAATCATTTTCAAACATTCAAAGACTCAGAAAAGTTAGTCCCTCCAACTAGACCCTTTTTCTTAGGAAGATAACTGAAGATAGATACAACCAAAATTTAAGGAGTGGCCAGAGAATGGAGACAGGATGATTTGGAAGAACCAGCTGATCCCAAGCAGCAAATTCCCAGAGGGACGGGGGACAGTGGGCCTGGATGCTGGGCTGGAGGGTCTTGGGAAAGGGCACATACAATGAACATAGACCATGATGGGAATGCCTGGGTGGCTTAGTCAGTCGAAACTGGCTCTTGGTTTCGGCTCAGGTCATGATCTCATGGTTTGTGTGATCAAGCCCTGTGTCAGGCTCTGTGTTTATAGTGCATGCTTGCTAGGGATTCCCTCTCTCCCTCTCTCTCTGCTTGCCCCCCACCCTGAAAATAAATAAATAAACTTAAAAAAAAAAGGACCATGATGAAACAGGCCAAGGATATGACATTCAGATTACTGTATCTCTTTAAAAAACAAAACAAGTATCTATAGTATCTTTTAATGCCCAGCTGCTGAGTCTTTGGCCCAGAATGCCTAATGCTTGTGTTAATGGATGTCAATAAGCTTCATTCTAATATCCACATCGACATACAGGCAGAAATTCATTTTTATGTGAGCATGCGAAGGCTGCTCTTTTTTGACAGGTAACATCCAGCATTTAGCAATAAAAATACAAGGGCTGGGGTTTTACTGTCATCAGAAAGGTCAGGAGAATTACAATGTAATGACAGACTCTTTACATCACTATATACTGGAGACAGGGATAGTGTATTGCACCTTTTACATGCCCAAAGAAGGAAAATATTAGACATTGACTCCTGGAGCACATCTGTTCCCACTGAGTGAGCTGTACTTGTAAGAGAGAGGGGCAGCCCCAACTTAGAAAGTGACTCATCTCTAAAACTCAAGTTGACTACAGATAACATTTTCCTGGAAAGCCAGTGTTTACAAATCAGGGATCAGTGAACTTTTTCTGTAAAGGGTTAGATAGTAAATATTTTAGGCTTTGTGGGCTGTTGCAACTACTGAACTCTGCTGTTGTAGCAGAAAGCAGGCATAGACAATATGTAAACAGATAGGTTTGTGACTGTGTTCCAATAAAACTTTATTTAAAAAAACAGATTGTGAACTGGATTTAGTTTGTCAACACCTGTTATAAGTGATCATTCATTTCCCAGCCCAACTCACAAAAATATTTATCTTGTAAGTTGTTGATACATTGTAAATTTACAATACTATTTTCTTTAAAATTTATTAATTTTGATAAGTCAAAATAATGCAAGTACATATCTAAAAGCAACTGCTTGTTTCCCTTTTAGCTGTTTCTTCTGGGTGTTGCCTTCAAATCTCAATGTAATAGGCTTTTACTGTTGTTTCCTAATTTATTAGTTTTAGACATCTGTTGACTTTCTGCTAAGATAGAGAATTTAGTTCATGATTCTCTCAAGTGCCCATTCCTCCATATCTCCAACATAATTATATTGTTATTTTTGTTTCTCTACTTGTTACTGAAATAACTATTCATAGCGAAAAGTTCACTTCTTAAATAGACAGCTTGATGAATTTTCACCAATAGTATCTTTTAGATTCCCTTCTTTGTAAAATTAAGATTTTAGCACTCCTGCTCTTCCTACCTCTTTTTATTTTTGTATAACGAGGCTCATAATATTTGATTCTGTTATATAACTGCACTTAAATCTTTGGTGCTTTATGGAAAGTTTGATTCTGAAAAATGAAAACCAAATAATATTAGTATTTGTAACTTAGTATTTCCAATGGAGCTAATGCTCACTGTGGCTCAATTTTCTTGTTTGTATATTTTCTATTTTCACGGAATTTCCAAATGCCATTCTTTTCCCGGCCCA